>NC_036241.1:15500190-15601693 GCF_002742605.1 Olea europaea var. sylvestris | reverse complement strand
GAAAAAATTTTTGAGCCAACATGATCCTTAGCACCACCTTGAGAAACAGCATATATGGTCTTTGCTGCTGCAATTTGACCTTCAGCTGAATTTGACTTGAGAAGGCCAAGCAATGGTGGAATACAACCCCCAAGCAATACTTTGAGCCGTAACTCATTTTCTTTGCACAGAGAACCTAAAACGCTAGCAGCCCGCAACTTTATCCCAAGGGATCCAGACCGAAGAAGAGATACGAGTACTGGAACTGCTTGAGAATGTGATCCAACTGCACTAAAAGCATTCTCACGTGTATTAATAAGCTCAAGCAATTGAATCAATGAATTCTCTTTTTCTTGGGGTGATGAGGAATTCTGCCGCATTTGCTCAATGCACTGGGCAACGCTTGCTAATGTCCCATCTGGGTCCTCCATACTACTCCGATCTCTGCAGGCAGAGAGAGAACAGAAAGTTCTTAGGTTTTGATTGTCATCAAAATTAACCAAACTTTAATCCTTGATATCTGCAAAATTGTGAAGTACAGAATTTTTTTAAAAGCCTTTACAAAGTGGTAGCTGACTGATATTAGTACTACTTTTGTCAGTGTAAAAATGTAAAATATGATGGTTGTCAAGAGAGGCACCGCAGGAAGCAGGATAAAAGTTAGATTCTTAACATGATAAATGATGTCTATTAATGCAAAAAAGAACAGTGAGAAGCCCTGAAAATCATATAGAGAAGCACAGTTGATGTTTTTGTGATTCTATCTACTTGATTGAGGTGCCCATATAGCGTAGTTGACACTTGCATATAGTCTCTATTGAAGCCTAATTACCTATCAAACTCTCAGACAATTAGGTGGAATAACAATTAGATAACAGTTATGGTCCGAAAGGAAAAACATGCCCCATATCAGGAGCAAGTACGAGGATGACACACGGTTGTAACAGATAATAACAGTGGGTCTTGAGATATTCTCAGCAAATGTATTTTAAAAAGAGTGGGCGCAAAGCTTACTGCATATCATTACATTCTTTATAGCCAAAAGCTTAGTAAATCAAAACATCGGCAGCAGAATAATACTGGAATGTGTAAACTAAGGTGATATTTTGCAACAGACCTTGAATTCACTTTGGCAAGTGTGTGGGGAGTTAAAGTCTCCAAGTCATGAGGTTTAGCATCCCCATTTCTCTCCTGCGACAATAAGTTAAACTCATGGTGAGAGAGAATACTTAGAGATACAGGCAGGAGGTGGAATACACAGGTGCATAAGAGCAAACAAATATAGAACATAAACTACACACATCTTTCAGTCTTATAATACTTCAAAGATTCTCTCAAATTAAAGCTATATCCGAATAGGCAAATCACAATATTTATCCAGGTTAAAGATATCTCACTGTGATGTTCAGGAATTTTCCAATCTTCGATGAAAAAACACCATTTAACTCTCTGTATAACAGTATTAGGCAAGAGAGAGACACACCAAACTATGTTCAGAAGAATATGTTTCTACAATAAATTTTTTATTAGAGAAGTATTATTTCTGCACTTGACATAATCATAAAGTAATTTCAAAAATGCACGAACAGATATTTCAGCATAAAACGATAATTCTTGCCCAGGTGAGCTTTTATATTCAAAACAGTAGTAAAGCTAAAGACAAATCACCCTTCCCTAATCCAACTTTCTCACAATAATGTAAAAGATATTCTCGGAGCATAGTGATGATCAAGAGCACTTTTATAACTATAAAGACAACTAGACAATAATCAGACTAAAAAAGGAACAATCTTAATGAGTAGGTGTCAGCAATCAATGGATGCAATCTAACTTAGATTTCAAAAGCACAAACATGACAGTCTCAATTCTTGATTTCACATCTCGAATTGAGTAGATCTCCAAGATTTGCTTCTGATTGATATTTTATATAACTAATTAAAGAATTTACCAAGCCATTAGCGGCAGGTATGCTGCCATTATTGGCAGAAAATGTCCAAGCTAGTGTTGCCGCCATCTTTGCTGTGATCTCGAGATCGTCACTTCAGATCTGACTCTCCCACTCAACCAAGCGCTAAGAGCGGCTTCCTTTTGAATGCACTAGTCAACAACAGTACAATTCAGTCCATTAAAAAACTACACAACTGAATAATAATAAAAATTAAGAAATCAGGCAGTTAGCACAGATCAAATCCATTATGAAAATATCACTAATCTGGGTTCTAACAAAAGTGATGTGCCAAATCACGCATAGCAAATCAAATGAATTGGAACGCACAACAGTAATTTAAGTAAGTCCATAAGAATTAAAAGTGAATGAAGCTCAAAACTAAAAATTGCTAAGTTGACTAGATTCACGCAATCAGAAATCAAATACAGAAAAATCAGAAGAAAGAAATCGCATCAAAACTCTTCCTCAGCAAAACACTAGATCAACAACTCAGGAAATGAAATTGGACATCGTTACCAAAAATCAACGCAGGATATTCGGCCAGAAATGTCCATCCTTAATTTTAGCCAAATCTATACGTATGCATAGTATAGTACGTATTAAGAAGAAGATATAGCAGAAACGGGAAATTGATTAAACCTTTTCTAGATTCGGTGGAAGAACATAAATTTTTCTTCTGCATGAATGTCGGTACTGTAATTAATGTAGACAGATTTCTAAAAATCAATTTGTTGAAATGCAAATTGAGAATGGGTTTCGTAGGAGATAAGCGAGGAAGATAAAAGGCCTCTTCACTGAGAAAGAGTAAGACACAAGGAATCTGTACGTGTGTGTGTGTGTGTGTGTGTGAAAGAGAGAGAGAGAGAGAGAGAGAGGTGGGGTGCTGGACTGGAGTTGGTTCACCGACAGATTTGGAAGAAGGCTCCTTGTTTTTCGGCTTTGGCTCCAGCTCGGCTCATTGAGAGACGACTAGTTAAAAAGTAATAACTGAAAGCAAATATCCTGAGATTTCAAATTTTTGAAATAGATTTTTCTTTCATGGATTTCGTACAAAATATGGTTCTGTTTAGACAAGGAGCTCTCCATTACCTTTCTAGTTGATAACAAGCTCTACAAGATTCGCTCCAGACTTGTAATGATCTAAGAGCTTGTTTGTTAGAATTTAAAAGTCAATTAAAATCAAATTTTTGATCGTTATTTCACTATTTCAACTGTCATTTTTGGATTTTTTTCTCACAGATAAGACCCATTTTATCTCTAGCGGTAAAAAAATCAATTATCAAAATTTCTGCCAAACAAACACTAAATCACTTAGCCTTTGTTTGATTCCCATTATTTTTAAAATATATTTTTTTCTCTTATTTTAAATTACACATTTTTTATAAAATAATATTACAAAAAAACTCGTAATTTTTCCTTATTTTTTAACCATACATTTTCTATCAATCTACTATTCCAAAATGTATTCTTAATCAAAAATTGGACTCAATCAAACAAAACTCAAATTTGCTATACAAAAAATGAAGCCCCGATTTGATAACCATTAAAGCAAAACTCTTTTTTTTATCAAACTTATTTTCAAATCTACATTCTCTCAATAAAATACGTTGCACATAAATTCAATTTTTTTTTTATTTTTTAACTTCATATTCTCTGAAAAATTACCATTTCAAAATTTATTTTCTCCCAAAAAAACTCTTTTTAATAGTTGTCAAAATGGGACTAAGTTTCACTGTCTAACAATACAGGTTGACCATTCATACCTCCACTAAAATAATTGAATAATACATATCTGCGTTAAATCAACCAATGGTCACCCAACTTTATACTTAATATCATCATGATCACTTAATTTGATTTTGTTTCATCATGCCACCAAATTTTATATTTAGTATCACCATGGCCACTCAATTTCTTTTCACCCTTTTTCACTAATTTTGAAAGGGGTAAAATGATAACTTTACATTATATATATATATAATAAATTTAAAAATCAAAAACAAAATAAAAACTTATTTTTAAAAAAAGTTACTTAAATGAATAATATAAAACAAAAACTTAAAAAAGTTACTTAAAAAATAAAAATAAAAATTTGTTTTAAAAAAAAGTTTGTGAAATAAAATAAAAACTTATTTTAAAAATCAAACATTACTTAGAAAAATAAAATTAAAATGAAAAGTTATTAAAAAAAATGGTTTCATAAAAAAAACTAAAAAATTATTTTAAAAACATTTTAAAAATAAAATAAAAACTTATTTTTAAAAAAAATTAGAAAACTAAAATTAAATAAAGACTTGTTTTTGGAAAGAGATTGGATGGCAATGGTGACACTGAGTATAAAGTTAGGATGATTCAATTGCTATGAGATTTTATTCGGTATTTCTTCACGGGCAATTTGTTGGTCTTCTCATACACCTTGCATTTAATTTACATTGAAGTCACGTACCATCCTCCTATTTAATTTTTTTTATTGAAGACTAAAATTAACATGATGAAAACTTTCTAACTACTTAAAAATTACATAATAACGTTAACAAATATACATAGAATAATTTTTCTTAAGTAAATGTCCTACAAATTCGTAACTTTCGATAATTAACAAAATATTGTGCAACGAATCGAATTGATTTAGAGATCGATGAATGCCCTCCAAATTTATAGGATTGTTGATGGATAATCACATCTTACACGGCTCAAAATCATTAGATTTAAGTGGACACATATGGAATCTCCTTCATAAGGAACATATTAGAACGTGTACTCCTACAAGATTGTGCTCCCAAAAGTGGTGAGATTATTAAAGAAACAAAAGCAGGATGCATATGACATAAAACAATGATTGGGGCTTCATGCCATATACCAGCTATGAAGCGAACATGAAAGGCCAGGCCAGACCAGCTCAATCACTACAAATTTTATTCTCCTACACACATATACTGTTTATTTCCTCAAAGTGCCAGCCATGGAAGTTGATCTGTAACTGTCAAACATGATGAAGATTTTAATCATCACGACACTTTCTAATCAACTGATATAAAAACATACTATTATACAAACCCCCCAAAAAAGAAGCTTGGTGGTTTTGTCAGTTGAAAGGCACGTTTCTTGACTTTCTTTCTCGACATTTTCTGCACTAGTCGACCACATTTACCTACATGCTTTATGGAAATGGAGAAATTGAAACTGGAGTTCCCCACCAGCGAAGGAAGAAAATGCCTCTCCGGTTTCACTAAATCCCAGCTTCCCAAGACAAAAATACAGTAATAGGTTGCTCTATGGCAAAGGGCATTAAAAATAATTGTCTACAATGCATCTCTAAACTGCAGTTGCGTTTAACAACTCATCATCTTTGATTTTGGACTTCTATTTCATGATTATCTGTATTGGAACAGAAGAAAAACTCTGCAATGACTTACAGAAAACCATTAGAGGTTAAATAAAAGGACTTAATTTCCTTAGGCAGGACGATAATAAACTTGCTGTGAATGTATAGAGCTGAAAATTATGCCAGGCTAATAGAAGTGGCGTATGATTGCAGGACGGTCAAAGCTTGCTCAGTGATGGCTCTGTCTTGCCTAACCCAGTCGCCAACAATTTCTAATGTCTGGCTGCCTTTAACACCACTGCAGCGTCACAGAGTTTCCCTCGAGACAAGAGGCTCTCGACTCTATTTATGAGAGATTCAATTCCATCACCATATTGGTCAGTCTCCTTAACTTGAACTTAGAATAGTTGAATAGAAATCAGTACAGAAAATTTCTGGGCTAGTGTGTTTCAATATTTCCATGTTTTGTGGTGCTGTGTGTCAAAAGAGAAAAACACACCTTCAACCAAGAAGCAACATGCACTAATGAATATGACAATACACCGCCTCCTCCTTGTGTGTTGAGCGGAAGAGAAGGTCACCAAGGCTATAACCAGGCTCAGTTTCTCCAATAATTGACACCACTATGAAATCAACCCAAAATCCCTCGAACCACCTTTCAATCATGGTTGCTCCTTGTTCACCCACTTTGGATGTGTAACAAAAATATAATCACAAAGATGAAATAACCACAAAGGCAGTGAAGGAAGCAGTAGACAAAAATCACATAGAGAGCCGCCTGTTATCACAGGCAAGGAAGAGAGACAGAGAGCGAAATCATATGACCAAGAGACGAGGTAGCCCAAGATATATAGGTATTAATTAGGGTATAGTGATGGGTCGAGCCCAATATGGAGGTAAGTGGACTGTTAAGTGGGTTACTCAATATTAGCCGTCCAAGTAAGTGAAATGGGCCATAAGCAACCCTAAACAGTGTTTGGCTCAGATTTTAATCTGAATCAAAGTCTAACAATCAATATTAACCACATCTTTCATGAGCCCCACAACTTTTTAACCACATATTTCGAAAACTTCTATCAAAATCTATTAAAAATCTAATTTTAATCTCCGTCAAACAACCTCTAAATAAATTAGGCTACTTCAAATGGTCCAAAACAATTTTCGATCAGGTTATTTCATTATGGTGTTGATTTAACGTTCAGTCATTTGATCGATGCCGACTGAGAAAAAACATAACAAGTTACATCATAGCACGGAGAGGTCGTTTAACAACAATTTGTCGAACAAACATCCACTTTGATGTCAAAAGACCTGCAAAGAAACATTTTCACTTGTTAATAATATTTCCTATATTGGGAATCGATAAAATTGAAAACTAGTTACCTTTACCAATGTTTAGAATGTCTTTGCAACTTCTAAATTTCACCAATGACAACACTTTAGTGCCCATGTTCGGAGGATTATTCTTATCACTTTTTGTGATACAATATCTCTAATAAAATATAGTCTAACATCAATGTATTTAGTGCATTTGTGAAAGACAAAAGTTTTCACAAAGATATATAGAAAATTGACTATTTGAATACACTATCACGTAATCATTTAGAACGCAGAGTTCAGGCAGCAAACCTTTAAGCCACAAAACTTCTTTAATTGTTTTAGTGGTGGCAATATATTCTGATTCGATCGTGAATAGCATAACTATGTATTGTAACCATGATTTCCAACTAACATAAGAGTTGGACAAAGTAAACACGTAGGACGAAGTGGATTTTCTATTATCTCTATCCACTGCATAGTCAGCATGATGTGATCTGGAGAAGGCCCGAATCGATCGAGAATTTGTTGATTGTGGTCAAAGGGTTAAAATCAAAATTCAAGCTTAATTGCGAGCCAAATGGGGTTGATTCGAGCAATACAATCAATAGTCTAAGCCACAGAGTGCATGAGGTTGAAGTCGATGATCCAAAGTGCAAGTTTGATGTTGGGGCCAAGGTCTAAATCAATGTGGAACAGCTTGTGAATGAAGCCGAAGTCGGAGCCAAACTAAATAGCAATGCGACCGCAAGGCAGTACCTTCATGTGGTCGCACGGAAGCCAACAGGGAAAAATTGGGCGTCAAGCAGTTGAACCATGCGACCGCATGACAGTTGAACCATGCGACCGCACTAAATTTGCCCATGCGGTCGCACAATTAATTCCAAGCCAAAAATTCGCAAGTTTCCAATTTTAACTAGAAGACTTATCTTTGATATTTTTGCCATATTAGGAGACATGTTTTACCTTATTAAATTAGTATTTTAGAATTTATTCCTTTTTTATATTATTTTCTAAGGTTTTAGTTTTAGTATAAATAATTCATTTATTTCATATTGTAACAAGTTTTATAATGATTGAAAATTGAGAGTACTCTCGTTCAAGGCGTGATGCTTCACTTTACCGAACTTATCAAGATTTAACAAATCTTGTGGCGTTCACAATTATCCGGATGAGATTTGTAAGCCTTGTGATTTGGAGGTTGTAGATTTAAAATATCTACGATCGCCTAGTTCATTGTTTAGGGATTAAATCCAAAACCGGAGATTATTGACGTTCTTGGGAATTGTGACAATCTCGTTGTGGGTTTGTGAGTGTTCGTTGCTCACGGGTTCGCATCAGTTGGTATCAGAGATTAGGCTCCAAAAATCGAAGGTTATATCTTTTCCTTCTTGTTGAGTCAGTTTTCATTTTTTTTATTCTTCTTGCTGTTCTTCGAGTCAGTATTATTTTTTGAGTCTTAGATTCAAAAAAATTTCAAAAAAAATTCAAAAGTAGTTTTTGGACTCAATTTGCATCAAAATCAGCTTCCGTTTGTTGCATTTGAGTCTTTTTTTATTTTTCTATCTAGTGAGTAAAAAAAAATTAAAACAAATTTTTTTTACTGTTCACAGGTTACTGTTCAAAAAAAAATTTGTTATTGTGTATATTCCAATTCAAGAATCACTTTCTTGAATTTATATTAAAGTTTCAAGTTGTTCGGTTAGTCAGAAATTCAAGACCACTTCTAAAATTTTCATAATTCGTTCCAAATTCCTATCCAATTCTTGAGTCTTTAAAAATTCCCGAGTCTTACCCACAACCCAATTGGAATTTAATTCAATATAACTGAAAGGATGATGCGACGATTTGAGAAGATGATGGTGGATTTGGGAGATAGGATGGATATGATTGAAAAGCGGTGTAGAAATCTTGTTGATGAATTTGATAGCCCGACCGTGGGAGAAACAAGTGTGTTGAAGCGTATTATCAATACAGCAATCAAATTGGATAATGTGGAGTAATCACGGGGAAAGATCTTTCAAACTAGATGCCATGTCGAAGACAAGGTATGTAGTTTAATTATTGATGGAGATTGTTTCACTAATTTTGTTAGCAATACGGTTGTGGAATCATTAGGATTGAAAATGATGGCACATCAAAAACCTTATAAGTTGTCGTGGTTGGATGAATGTGGAGTGGTTAGAGTATGTAGGCAAGTGAAGTTAAGTTTCTCACTTGGAAGGTACCACGATGACATGTTGTGTGACGTCATTCCATTGCATGCTTGTCACATTTTGTTGGGTAGACCATGGAAGTGTGATAGGAAGGCGAGGTATGATGGAGTCACAAATCGCTATAGTTTTACCAAGAATGGGAGATATATTAAGCTTGCATCGTTGACACCATGACAAGCATATGAGGATCAATGCACGGTAAAAAATAATGCAGAGAGGAGATTGAGGGAAAAGGGTGAGAAAAATATTCCACAAAAAGAGAGTTCGAGAGAAAATAATGAGGTGGTTGATTTTGAGGAAAAAGGAAAAATGCCACAAGAGGGTGAAAAAGAAATTGAGCGTGAAAATCAAAAAGGGAAACTAGAGTTGCAGAAAGAAAATGAAGAAGAATCTTCGATGGGGAAGGAGGAGTTGAAAGTGAGCTTAAATGAAGGGGAGCGTGAAGTTGAGGGGTCGTTGGAGAAAACTAACATTTTCCTTACTAGCTTTGCTATATCTATTTTGCAAGACTTTGAAAACTTACCCCATGAAGGTGAGCCAACTGGGATCCCTTACAACCCGAGGATTGATCATCAGTTGGAGGATGACATTCAACAACAACATCCTAGCTGGGACACCGTCATACCACTTCAAGTTGAATTTGTAATCCCTGAGGAGGTACAACAATTGCCATGTAAGGAATTCATATGCACTGGATTGAAATGCTAAGGCGATATGTCGGGAAACTTGCATCCATTGGAATGTCATTATTACAAGTACCTATGCGAAAGAGGATAGTGAGGATGCAAGATGATCCATCTATTGAAGTTATTATTGGGGCATCCTATACTTGCAAAAAGAAAACGTCAAGGCGTAATCATTTTGATTTATGTGACGATGATTGGATTTATTTAAGAAAGAGGCGGATTCGAAGTCAAAAGAGGTCCAAATTTCATCCTAGAGGCGGTGGACCATTTCACATACTTGCATTAATTGGAGATAAGGGCTACAATTTAGATGTTCAAGCTTTGGATTCGAGGTCGAATCCTTCCGAAAAGAGAGGGGATGATGTGATCTGGAGTAGGCCCGAATCGATCGAGAATTTGTTGATTGTGGTCAAAGGATTAAAATCAAAATTCAAGCTTAATTGCAAGCCAAATGGGGTTGATTCAAGCAATACAATCAATAGTCTGAGCCATAGAGTACATGAGGTCGAAGTCGATGATCCAAAGTGCAAGTTTGACGTTGGGGCCAAGGTCTAAATCAATGTGGAACAGCTTGTGAATGAAGCTGAAGTCGGAGCCAAACTAAATAGCAATGCGACTGCAAGGCAGTACCTTCATGCTGTCACACAGAAGCCAATAGGGAAAAATTGGGCATCAAGCAATTAAACCATGCGACCACACCGAATTTGCCCATGCGGTCGCACAGTTAATTTCGAGCCAGAAATTCACGAGTTTCCAAGTTTAACTAGAAGACGTATCTTTGATATTTTTGCCATATTAGGAGACGTGTTTTACCTTATTAAATTAGGATTTTAGAATTTATTCCTTTTTTATATTATTTTCTAGGGTTTTAGTATAAATAGTTCCTTTATTTCATATTGTAACAAGTTTTATGTTGAATGAAAATTGAGTGTTCTCTCGTTCGAGGTGTGATGCTTCACTTTATCGAACTTATCAAGATTTAACAAGTCTTGTGGCGTTCACAATTATTTGGGTGAGATTCGTAAACCTTATGATTAGGAGGTCGTAAATTTAAAATATCTATGGTTGCCTAGTTCATTGTTTAGGGATTAAATCCAAAACTGACGATTATTGGCGTTCTTGGGAACTGTGGCAATCTCGCTTTGGGTTCGTGAGTGTTCGTTGCTCACGGGTTCGTACCACAGCATCTACAAGACCTTTCAATTTCAGACTTTCTTTATTAGCGTCAAACTTTAGACCTACATTACTAGTTCCCTTTAAATATTTTAACATCCATTTTAAGGCTTCCCAACGCTAGGAACCCGGATTAGACATGTATCTACTAAGAGTACTAACTGCAAAGGTTAAATCTGGTCTAGTACAAACCATCAAATATATAATAGAACCAATCACATTAGAGTATGGAATCTTACTCATGTATTCTATTTCCTTTTTATTACATGGAGCCTGATCTTTAGATAATACAATATAATTAGCTAAAGGTAACATAACAGGTTTGCATTCATGCATGTCAAATCTTTTCAGCACTTTTAAAACATAAGACGACTGATGTAGAAACAAAGCAGAATATGATCTATCTTTTTCAATTTTCATACCTAGAATTCTCTTTACTTTACTTAGATTTTTCATGTCAAGTTCACCATTCAACTTTGTTTTTATCTTACTTATCTATTTTGGTGATAAACTAATCAATAACATATCATCCACAGACAACAATAAAAACACAAAGTTATTGTTGACATCATCATATTGGAAGTATAGGCAATTATCAAACTTACTCATTTAAAATCCTATAGTGAGTAAAAAATAATCAAATCTTTTATACAACTGTCTAGGTAATTATTTTAGGCCATATAAGGTTTTTTCAAAAAACACATATGATCAGATTTTAATTTATTTTTAAAACTATTTTGTTGATTCATAAATATTTGCTCATCAAGTTCACAATTTAAAAAGCAATTTTTACATTAAGTTGTTCAAATTCTCAATCAAATAAGCATGACCCTAATAGTAGTATACTTAATAACTGGTGAAAAATCTCGTTATAATCAACACCACCCTTTTGTGTGCATTTGGCTACTAACCTAACCTTAAATCTTAAGGGTTCAGATTCACTAGTACCCGCCTTAACCTTAAAACCCCACTTATAATCAATTGTAGATTTATTCTTACTAGTTTCCAAGTTTGATTCTTTTCTAAAGAATTCATCTTCTCTTTCATTGTCTTAAACTACTCTTGTGATTGTTCACTTCTCATTGTCTCTTCAAAGGTTTTTGGCTATCTATCAGCTAGATCCTCATAGCTAGTATAAGCAAAAGCTAACTTGAATTCATATCAAAATATCCTAGGCTCTCTCGTTTGTCTCCTCTCTCTGTCCCTAACTAAATTATAGTTTGCTAAAGGCTTTTCTACTTCAAGATGCTCTTCTATCACTGCTTCCTCTCTATTCTCCATTTCAAGTTGTTCAACCTGAGTCTCCACCTCATTAGGGATGGTAGATACAGATGTGCTAAATTTTCTTAACTCCACCTTGAACTGATCTCTCTCTTCACCTTTTTCTTCTTCATTCACAGGTTCAGATTCAATCTTAAAGCAAGCATTTCAGCTTCGTTAAACATGACATCTCTATTGGCAACGATCTTAACCCCCTTTGGCTTCTAGCTCGTAACCTGTAACCTTTAACACCTTCTGGGTAACTTAGAAAAATGCATTTCCTAGCTCTAAATTCAAGCTTTCCTTCACTCTGATGAGAGAAGGCAAAACAGTCAAAACTCAAAAGTTTTAAGTATAGAATAATCATTTGGTTTCATTTTTCATGAGGAGTATCGCCATTCCATACAGCAGATGGAATCAAATTAATCAAATAAAAGGTAGTCATAACAGTTTCACCCCAAAATGACTTTTGAACACCAGAACTTAATATCATGCAACACACTTTATCAAATATAGTTTTATTCATCCTCCCAACTACCCCGTTTTGTTGAGGAGTGCAAGGAATAGTCATGTGCCTTGTTATTCCATTTTCTTTGCACATATTGTGAATTCAGTGTTGCAAAACTCTAAAACATTATCAATTATAAAAAAAAATTGATCTTTTTTTCAGTTTGGTTTTCAACTTGTCTTTTCCAAGTATTAAAACTATAGAAAGTATCTGACTTATCTTTTAAAAGATAAACCCTACCCATTTCTCGGGTAATTATCAATAATAGATAAGAAATACATATTTCTATCCGATGTGAGATTACTTGCAGGACCCTATAGATCTTAATGTACATATTCAAGCATATCTTTAATTTTATGAACACTAGTGGAAAAGGAAGATCTATGATGTTTACCAAGCACATAGTAAACATAGAAAGACAAATCGAATACATAATCATTTCCAAAAACACCATTTTCATTAAAGAGTTTAAGACCCTTAAGACCTACGTGTGCAAGTCTATTGGGTCATTTATGTGTGTAATTGACCTTAACAGAAGAGATAAGAAAATCTAGGCCTCCTATCACTTCTCCAATAGTGATGTAAATATCATTTCTCCTGGTTCCATTAATGGGAACAAGAACATCAGTAACCAATCTTAAAACTCTATTTCCAATTTTACCAATAAATTCAGCCTTTTCAAGTCTCCCTATTAAGATTAAGTTTCTAGATAGTTCTGAAAAATATCTAACATCTTTTAAAGTATACACAAAATTGGTGTCGAACTTTAAGTAATGTTACCAATCCCAGCAACAGTATAGGCAGAATTGTCACATAGAATAAAATGCCCATCATTTGATTCGTACAATTTTTCAAACCAATCCTTTTGTGATATTACATTAAAAGATGCACTAGAATTAGGTATCCAGTAATTAGATTCAATTGACCTTGGCAGTTAAATTCAATTCAGCAAGATAAGCAACGAGACCTGTGATCATATATACTTCACTGTCATCAACGTTGGAAATGAAAGACAACACCTATACTTCATCTCTCTTTACCCTTCAACTTACTTTTCTTTTTATAGCAATCTTTTATAAATTGTCTCGTGTTCCTACAGCCATAGCATTTTCTATTTTTAGTCCTAGATTTTGATCTAGACCTACCATTGCCCTTCTTTTTACAGCTATTACTACTTAATTGGCTACTACCATGGAACCCTTCATAATTGTTTTGCCTAAACTGTTTTCTATCCCTTACCATGTGAATTTCACCGTTTTTCTTATCATGTTTTTCCGCTTTAATCTCCATCTCTTTGCTTTTGAGAGTGTCAATGAAAATTTAAGGCGTCAAAGTGTCCATACGATACTTGATTATATTTTTAACTTCTTTATAAGTGTTAGGAATTGAATTAAACAAAATTATAACATTATAGGTTTCTGACGCCGTCTATTCACAGTTTACAATATTTTGAACAAGTTTGTTAAAAATGTCTAAATTATTATTAAGATTCTTTGAATGATCCATTTTAAAACTGAAAAAATGTTCAAGCAAGTAAAGCTTGTTTGGAATATATTTGAGTATATACAAGTCTTCTAATTTTGTCCAAAGTTTTTTTGTGGTTTCCATTTTACCCACTTTCCTCAATACATCGTCAAACAAGTGTAAATTGATTGAAATATAGGCAAGCTCATCAGCTTTCTCTTTTTTTTTTCTTTTTTTTTTAAATCAACAGGAAAATTGCCTTTAATAGCTTTTGAAACATTTTGTTAGAGCGAAATACCTCTCATCTTTTGTTGCAATATAGAGAAATTAACTTTTTCGTTAAAAATTCCCAAATCAAAATTGTGAGGTATCATTTTTACAGATCAATCCAAAAAATGGCACAGAATCACAACCAAACCACACAAAGTAGTCATAGGTATATAAGCATTATACACCGTTTTAGATTCACAGGATTTTGTGAGATTCATAATCTCATATTAAGGGAATATTCGAACGAGTAAGATCTAGGTATTTTAACGAATTAATTAGGCAACAACGAAGTATGTCAATCAACCAAAGCAATTCCAAAACAAAGTATGCCACAAAGGTAATAAATGAATTTTATCAAAGGACAAAATACTTTAATCACATAAGAGCAAATAGTTCCTAATTTCTAATACAAGCAATGGTTACCCCATACGGTGACTTCAAATCGTATTGTCACTCCCACAAAATGATGCGTTAGTGCAAAAATTTAATTAGAATAAGCCAATTTACCATAGTGAACACATCTGAAGTCTTTAAAATCATAGGATATGAATCTACTACTTTAGGACCACTATGTTAAAGTTTGGGGTCCATCTTAATAAGGTCAACCTTATTAAGTGGAGAAGTCCAATCCTTTATAAATTGGTATTTATTTTCATCATCATTCGATGTGAGATATAATACCTTAACAGGCCCCCTCAAGATGGTGGCTCACTTGATTACACCAATCTTGAAATTCATGGGTTGGCTCTGATACCATGTTAAAGTTTGGGGTCCATCTTAATAAGGTCAACCTTATTAAGTGGAGAAGTCCAATCCTTTATAAATTGGTATTTATTTTCATCATCATTCGATGTGAGATATAATACCTTAACACACTACTGTTTGCTCAAAAGATTCATCAAATATTCCAATGCATTGACCAATGAACGCAGATCAAGCATCCAAGGCATTCAAAATTTCTTGTAAAACCAAAAACACAAAATTAATGATATTGGTATGTTCAGAAAATTAAAACGAGCAACTTGTCTAAAGAAAGCTCTCCAGAATTGCAACCAGGCACCGTCGTGGCCAGTTGTCACCACAGCCACAGGGAAAAGGTCCTCCACTTGCAGAATTTGGGTATGACCTTAGTTTGCCTGACCGATCACTGGTTTAGTCGGAATTGTAGTTTTCATATTCGGCCCTTCGAAAAATCGACGAGATTTGGACTTCTTTCGATCGATTTTTGGCCCGAAAAAAACTCCATGGTGCTCTAATACCAGATTTTGAGAGGAAGAGAAGGTCACCAAGACTCTAACAAAGCTTAGTTTTTCCAATAATCGACACCACTATGAAATCAACCTAAAATCCCTCAAATCACCTTTTACTAACGGTTGCTCCTTGTTCACCCACATAGGACGTGTAACGAAGATATAACCACAAAGGTAGAGAAGGACATAGTAGGCAAAAATTACAAAGAGAGTTGCCCATATTCATACGCAAGGAAGAGAGACAGAGAGTGAAATCATATGATTAAGAGACGAGGCAGCCTAAGATATATAGGTGTCAATTAGGGTACAGTGATAGGTCGAGCCCAATATGGAGATAATTGGGCCGTTAAGTAGGTTACCCGATATTAGCCGTCCAAGTAAGTGAAATTAGCCATGAGTAGTACTAATTAAATTATGCTAGTTCAAATGGCCCAAACAGTTTTTGGGTCGGGTTATTTCATTATTGTGTCAATTTACCATTCAATCATTTGGTCGATACCAACTGAGAAAAACATACCTAGTTACATCATAACTTGGGGAGGTCGTTTGACAACAATTAACACGGTCGGACATAAAATTATTTCATGTTTCATGTTTTTTGGAACAGGTACCATGAAATAGCCGTGATAAAAAAAACGCTTTAAGTATAAACAATCTCAACAAAGGTACAAACCAAGACCACTCAAACTATGCCCCCTTTCCAACCCAAACATCTATCTACTATTGAATTTAATGATAATCGTGCTAAGAATGAAGAATCACAAAATTATAAATTGATAAATCGAATTCATACCTGCGGAAGATACTGTGGACATGACTAATAACAGCCAGATCTTACCCTCCTTACTTCTCACAAAGTATTAGCTATCAATGAGACAATTTAATAAAATAATATGGAGAGGAGAATGGGACTAGCCTTTATATAGAAAATTATCAAGCCATCCCATTACGACTCAAACTTTAATTAGGGTTTACATATATTTACCGGTCACATACTTAAAATTACCACATCATATAAAATATAGCCCGTAAGGTGTAAAACGGCCCAATTGATCGCTTAACAAATTTATCCCAATCACGATATTATTATTAGTCATACATCTAACCCGTAAATTTTGCAATCAAATAGGAAGACCATATTAGAATTATTATGATATTCTCCCACTTGGGCAAAAATTTGATTGCTATAATAAAACTTTTAACACCCGAGTTAGACTACATAGGTCGCCACACAAGTATAGCTTCAATGATGACACCTTATGCAATATGGTTCGGTCCAACAAGAATGTCAACACTGAACATGAAAGTTATTACACCAATTAAGCAATGGGAGACTATTCCACAGCTACGAATGCCAACCTCTTTATCAACATAGATCCCCATCCTCCAACCAATATGATAGTATGTGGTATGAATTTAGCACCAAATGTGATAAAAAAAACTATGCTAATTCATATCGGCCCTCATAATACTTCAAATCAAAATAAAGCCACGTCTCCAAGAGAGACTCGTCTTATGTCTTCATCCGTCATATCTCAAGATTACAATAATAGCATAATAGTTATAAGTCAAATGTATGCTCAAAATAATTAATGGATATAGGAAATAATATTTTATTATTGGAAGAGGTTGTACCCGAAAAACATATGGGTTGTCTACATACCTTGTGAAGAGATCAAGTGAAAACATAGTTCTTTTACATAAATAACTTACACAAACCAAAAACATCAAAGGTTTTCACAATATCCTTATTAGCAACATGTGTCTTAAAGACTTTTGGAGCGAGGGTCTGCAATCATTGCTTTTGTATTGATATGTTCAATATTCGGCTACCCTTCCTTGACTCTGTCTTTGACCACCAAATCTTTGATATTAATATGCTTTGACTTATCAGAACTTTTATTATTCCTTGAAAAGAACACTGCTGCAATATTATCACAATCAATAGTGATTGGTCTCGAGATGGAATCAACAATTTTCAACTCGAAATTAAAATTTCTTAACCAAACGACTTGAACTGTAGTCCCATAATATGCCACAAATTCAGCTTCTATGGTAGAAGATGCCAGTGGAGTCTATTTAGTACTTTTCCAAGAGATAGCACCACCAACTAACATGAAAATATAACATGGGATTGATTTCAAATCATCTTGATATCAAGCAAAATCTGAGTAACCTATCACCTCAGGGTGATTTAAATGCTGTAATGTAAGCATATAACATTCAGTTTTCTTCAAGTATCTCTTAACTTTCTTAGCTGCTTTCCAATGCTCTTGTCCTAGATTTGACTGGAACCTGCTAAGGACACTGATTGCGTAGGCTATATCCAATCTAGTGTAAACTTGAGCAACATCAAGCTCCCCACAGCACTAACATATGACATCATCTATATAGATTTCCTTTTGTAGCTCATTGCTTGGACATTAAGCTTTGTTAAACTTATCTCTTTTTATGATACGTGTATCACTAGGTGTACAATTTTACACATTGAACCTTTCAAGAAAATGTCGGATATAAGCTTTCTGAAAAATTCTCAGCAAACCATGATTTCTATCACAATGTATTTCAATACCAAGCATAGAAGAAGCTTCTCCAAGATCTTTCGTCTCAAAATTAGCATATAACATTTTTTTTATCTCATAAAGCAATCCCAAGTTATTGCTTGTATGCAAAATATCATCAACATACATCACAAGAAAAATGAAATTTCTCCCATTGATTTTGAGATAAATGCATTAATCAACTGTATTTTCAAAAAAACCAAAAGAAGTCACAAACTCGTCACATTTCAAATATTATTGTCGTGATGCTTGCTTGAGGCTATATAAGTATTTATTTAACTTGCATACTAAGTTTTTTTTTTTTCTTTCGCTACAAAACCTTCAGGTTGTCTCATGAAAACGATGCATAACTTTTTTTTTCGATTTGAATTTGATGTGTGATCATACTTTGATTATATAAAATCCTTTTGACATCCTTCTTTACCCAATTGACTCCGAATACTCTTGAATCTTCGTCATGAGGTTGGACACAACTTTTGAGTTTTTCCACTTTGGTCCCCAAACTTTGGATCTTGCTCTCTTTCCGGGTTTTCCTCTTATTTCTTCCAATTTCTTGTACCACCATTGAATTTTAACTATTCAACACCAAATGCAACAATTTAGACATAATTCATCTGAGAAGTAACAAAATATGATCGTTTTAAGATTTTGAATAAGTGTATAAAATATATTTTTCAGTATGTTTTCTATTATCTGGTTAAACTTTCAATGAAAATTTTGTTAAAAAACAAATTGCGATTTGAAAATAAAAATTTGAACAAACGGATCTCAACTTTAAGAAATAATATGAAAAAAATGCTTATCGACAATCTGAAGCAATAGTAAGAAATTAATATATTCTGAAGATCACAATGATGTGTTTGTTATACATTATTTCAAAACTCAAAAGTTTCTTGAACTCACATATGAAGATCACAATGATGGGTTATTTATACATTATTCAAAAGTTTCTTGATTTTATTATTTATTTTGAAAAAATGAATAATATTAAGAAAACTTAGCATGCACAATGACAAATTATAGCGTACTCACATATTATTACTTGATCAGCTAGTATTATGACATATTTATTGGAGTTAGAAATCTGCTTCTTTTCAATCTATTAACCACATTAAGCTCTTGTTTGATTCTCATTCTTCTAAAAATTCATTTTCAACCACACATTCTTTAATAAAATAATATTTCACGCAAATTCAAAATATTTCTTTAATTTTTAACAGCACATTCTCCATCAATCTACTATTCAAAATGTATTATTTTTCCCAAAATGGGGATCAACATAATGGCTAAACATGTCTTCCTTGAGTTTTAATCTCCACTCTAACAAAACTTTGTCACCTGCAATAAAAGCAAAATCCAATGTTACAGTCGAGTTATTACTTGATCATGTGCTATAAGATAAACAATTAATTATTGACACTCGATCGTTCTCCAAAAATGAAGTTTAACCTTTTGCATCTAACAACTCTAAAATACTAAGCATGTCATGAGTAAAATATATAGTTAATCATAACAGTTTTTCACCTGCTCATATATTCGATCTACTTTGGTTCAGGCCAGGGGTCGACCCAATGAAGGCCAAGTGTAGGCAGATCAATATAGAAGATGCATGCTCTTCCCATAGCAACAGCTTCATAATTTGATTATCCAATTGACAGAGTTGAGAAGGAAACCTGTTTGTGAAATCAAGATTCTAATTGCTTCTCATCGAAATAATATTCCTATATAGATTCCATCTCAGCTGCTTCGCCCATGGAAAATGAACAACTCTGTGATCTGGTGGAGCGACACAAATATGAACGACCATGAAAGGAAGTTGCCAGAGATGGCTGTTGAATAATTTATCTCCACCTTCATTGAAGGAATTATCTAGAATAATGAAAGCTATGTCCACCGATATTATAGGATTATGTAGAAGAAGAAGCCACCGATTTTTATCTGTAAATTCAGGCTACTGAACTGTAAAGTGTGCACGAGTGAGAATTAAGAGTGTGAGCAGAGAATAAAAGTAAAGAGAGAATAATGTGAGAGAAAGAAAAAGTGTAGTGAATTGTGGAAGGAATAGTCAGCGGTGTCAATAATCTTGTCAATAGTGTTTTGTTAAATATTAAAATAGTGAGGTAGACTGGTAGTGGCGTGTAAGTGATTTTGAAATAATAAAATCACTTTATTTGTGGGGTTAAACTAAAAGTAAAGAGAGAATAATGTGAGAGAAAGAAAAAGTGTAGTGAATTGTGGAAGGAATAGTCAGCGGTGTCAATAATCTTGTCAATAGTGTTTTGTTAAATATTAAAATAGTGAGGTAGACTGGTAGTGGCGTGTAAGTGATTTTGAAATAATAAAATCACTTTATTTGTGGGGTTAAACTAAAAGTAAAGAGAGAATAATGTGAGAGAAAGAAAAAGTGTAGTGAATTGTGGAAGGAATAGTCAGCGGTGTCAATAATCTTGTCAATAGTGTTTTGTTAAATATTAAAATAGTGAGGTAGACTGGTAGTGGCGTGTAAGTGATTTTGAAATAATAAAATCACTTTATTTGTGGGGTTAAACTCAACAGTGATATGAAGAGCTTGCATGATTGCTGGAACTTTTATTACTAGTCTGCGTCTCGTGTGTTGCACGAATTTTATATTTATTTTGATTTTATTAGCGTAAAAATTATAAATCATACAAAAAGTATTTGAAAATAAGAAATATTTGTTTGATTCTCATCTTTTGGTCGACTGTATATTTTATGTCACGATAATTTATTTTTATTCTTATAAATAAGTATAATGAATGTTGTGATTGTATATATGTCAAGGATAATTTATTTTTAATTATTTTTTGTTTAGTGTAGATGAAGATATATTTTTTTAATCTGATATTGCAAAAAAGTTGTAAATTGAATTTTGCAAAATGCTTTTCTTTAGCAACTTCGATTCGAGAGACTATACTTGTAGTTCAAAAATAACACGCGCAGTTGTAAATTGAAAGAAAATATCCACGTACAAAAATATTTAAATAACAAACTCAAGTTCGCACGTAAAATAACTTGAAGTGACACTTACTAAATGACCAACTCCCTTGTTGGTGTAAGAATTAGAACCCTAATAGTAGGTCTATTCTTTGGAGGATACAACAGTCACTCCAAGGTTGGTAGGGCAAAAGCATTTGAAAAAAAAATTAAATAAATTTTATTCGAAAGAGAAAATAATTAAAAAGAAATTTAAATAAATTGATAAAAAAAACCAATTATTTATAAAATAAATTTTTCAATTTTAATTAAATAATATTTATATATTCTTCACTTAATTTTCATAACTTTATTTTATTTTTTACTTCTAAATAATTTTAAACGAATTTTTTTACTTATATAAGTAATTTTTACATATATTAGAAATATTTTTTGTTAATATGTTTATTTTTAAATTTTTTTTTTTACTAAAAGTGATATATATATTTTTTTACTTATAAAAGTGGTCAGCACGGAGTAAGGCGGGAAGTATGGAAAGTTGCGTGTTACATAGATTCACATTGCCTCTCTCATAATATATATATAATATAAGCAAATGAGTTGATTTGAAAAGGCATGGCCATAGCGTATAAAAATGGATAACGGAAAAGTACAAAAAAAAAATTAAATAATCCTCCGTGCATGGAGACCACACTATATATAATTATTTTTAATTCTTTTCTCTTCAATTTTTTTAACTTACAAATAACTTTTTCATTAAAACTGAAAAATTTTGTTTTATTTGGAACATAAAAGAATTAAAAAGAAAAAAATAATTGATTTCTTTTAAGGAAAAAACGCATTTGTTAACACATACGTTTAATCTCCGTTTAACTATTTTCGATATTTATTTAGATCATTCGATATCTCTACGATATAGTTCTCAAAATGAGTTTCGAGAGAATGTAAAATATTTATCAATTCGACTATCATACAATCGTCGACAAAATTTTAAAGTTAGCTTGTTATCGAAAATTTTGAAATAGTAATAAAATAATTAATTTTTTTAAGAAAAACGACTTATGCGTATTTTTTAACACATATGTTTAATGTCCGTTTAACTATTTTTAATATCTACTTAGATCATTCGATATCTCTACGATATAGTTCTCAAAATGAGTTTAGAGAGAATGTAAAATATTTATCGATTCAATTATCGTGCAATCGTAGATGAATTTTTAAAGTTAGCTTGTTATCGAAAAATTCGAAATATAGTTTGAAAATGCCTACTTTGATGTCCCATAACATTTGCTCTGATTGACCGTTTCACGCACCGTTAACGACGTTCAATACTATGTCGCGAGTACTTCAAAACGATATTAAGAATGTAATATTTCGACTTCATTTGATATTCCGTAATGAGCATAAAAATGAACACAAAAACATAAGTGTATATATATATATAAATTTTAAAAAATATATACTTAGAACTTTGAGTTAATATTTAATCTAAAGTAATATTTAGATAAATTTAATTTTAAAAAATTCAATATTACTAAAAATATTACTATAAAATTAAATATTGTCTGAAATTATTTTCGTTTTTCTTAAAAAAATCAATTTTTTTATTACTATTTATTATTTTTTCGCAACATTTTTCTCAATACATCATTTTGCTCAAAAAAATTATGCGGTATGACGTAATTTTTTTTTTAATTATTTAAAATTTCATTTTTTTCAAGTGGGGAGCAAAAACGACGCGTTCCTCCGTGCATGGAGAAAAAAATTTCCGTCATACCACATAATTTTTTTTGAGCAAAATGATGCATTGAGAAAATTGTTGCCAAAAAAAAAATAGTAATAAAATAATTAATTTTTTTTAAAAAATGACGTATACGCATTTTTAACACATACGTTTAATATCCGTTTAACTATTTTCGATATTTATTTAGATCATTCGATGGCTCTACGATATAGTTCTCAAAATGAGTTTCGAGAGAATGTAAAACATTTATCGATTCGACTATCGTACAATCGTTGACGAATTTTTAAAGTTAGCTTGTTATCGAAAATTTCGAAATAGTAATAAAATAATTGATTTTTTTAAAGAAAAAAGGACTTATGCGTATTTTTTAACACATACGTTTAATCTCTGTTTCGATATCTATTTAGATCATTCGATATCTCTATGATATAGTTCTCATAATGAGTTTCGAGATAATGTAAAATATTTATCGATTCGACTATAGTACAATTGTAGATGAATTTTTAAAGTTAACTTGTTATCAAAAATTTCGAAATATAGTTTAAAAATGCCTACTTTGATGTCCTATAACATTTGCTATGATTGACCGTTTCACGCACCATCAACGACGTGCAATATTATGCCGCGAGTACTTCAAAACGATATTAAGAATGTAATATTTCGACTTCGTTTGATATCCCGTAATGAGCTTGAAAATGAAAAAAAAATCTCTAAATTTTGTCTCCATGCACAGAGACAGTGTCTCCGTGCATGGAGGCCCCAACAATAATTTTTTTTTTCTTTTCCCCTCCGTGCACGGAGAGATTACCTTTTTTTTTTTCTTTTTTGCTATGTAGTTTTAGTTATAATTTTTTTTTTCAATTTAATAATTCTCTTTAATTCTTTTCTCTTCAAATTTTTTACTTATAAGTAATATGTTGTAAAAAAAATTTCTGTAGCATATTATCTATATCTTTTTTTCTTTTAATATAAAAGTGATATTTTTCTTATATCCCTACTATATATCTATATCGGAGTTGGGAGGAATGAAATTGTGTGTTGCAGTAAATTTGGAGGTAGTGTACAATAAAATAAAATATATATCAAGCAAATGACGTCATTTTTGGCCCCCAAATTGAAAAAAACAAAACAAAAAAAATGCAACAGTAGAGATGGATCAAGACACTGTTGCTTTCTACAGTGCCCTCACATTCCCCTTTTTTATATAGTAGGGATTACACCAGCTTGTAATATGAAAAGCTAGCATTATTCTTTGCTTTTGACAAAAGAAAGTTAATGTTGAGTTCTATTCACGAGAGTTTTCAAAAGTAGATCTCTTCACATTGAATGATCAACTTGATAATTACATTTTTGGCATTCTTTCTAACAAAAAGTTTGAAGAATTGAATAGCCTCAACGCTCTTGTCCATGTTGAATGTTATGCTTGACATTTAAGTGGTTTTTGGAGCCTAATAATGCAGCCCAAATCAAGTGGCCCTTTTAACTGAATGTGACCCGATTTGCCCCTACTTGTACAGACTCGTGTTTCCTCCAAATGCGACCTTAGTTTGTTTTTAACTGGATGGATCAGATGGTGCCAGGTGGAGTCGACTGAACCATTGGATGCAAGTGATTTTTTCATTATACTTAGCCCTAGACTTTTCACTTACTACAATTTGAGAGTCTTCTAGGGTTTTTTGATGAGTCTTGTTCTTTGTTTGTTCCTTCTCAGAAAATTCTTGGTTTTCATCTGTAATCCCTTAGTTTCTAGGTGTTCTTGGTGAGATCTAGTATAGATTACAATATTCTTGTGATGATTCTACTCACTGATTGAGTGTTTGGTGCTGGTTAATTTGGTGTAATCTGAGTAAGTGAGAATTTATGTTTTTCAGAGTTTGAGGGCTAGATCTTTTCAGATCTATTGTGTTGTAATCCTTAAACACTTGATATTTTTGTTGGTTCTAGTGGATTGAAGCGATAACCACTTAAAGTGGATGCTCAACGTGGTGATTTGCCCTTTGTGGGTGAACATCCGGGCCTAAAGGCGAAAAATCTTCGGTGTTCTTTCATTTTCTTTTATTATTTTGTTTACTTCTGGGACTAAAAATACCTGTAGTGGTATCCAAGTGCTTCGATCTGTTCATATAATCTTCGATCTTGCCTTCTGTGGTGTTCTTGATGGTCAGAACTTTTGATCTTTATAGATCCATATTTTTAAGGGAGTTCGTGATCACTGCTTTGGTGGAAAAGTAAAATAGTCTCGGTATTTACTATTTTACACTATTGGCCTGACACGAGTTTGGTAACGAGTTTTTAACCCTAAAACTAATTTTCTCGATTCTTCAAATAACTCTATTTTTTCTTGGTTGAAGCCCACTTAGATCTGCCTTTGTCTAGGGTTTCATACGAGAACCCTAGAATCTGAGGGGACTGGGTTTAACGGCTTCTTCAAGATTAGCTGTGAAATTTGTCTGTCGAAAATAATTGTTTCATGGTTTATTGGTTACCTGATTTACCAGCTTTCTGTGTTGTATATTATGTGCATCTGTGTGAGAATCAACTGCACACTGATACTTTGTGTATACACTTGTGCATATAAATTTGCTTTTCTCTCACACTGCATACCTCAACTTGCATTGGCCAAAAGATTGTTAAATTTTTTAAAAAATAATGGCAAGCACTAAGATTGATATTGAAATCGGGAACGGTAAATGAGACTTTAGTCTTTGGAGTAAAAAATTGAAGGCACTTTTAATGCAACAAAGGTGTGTGAAAGCTATAAATGAATCATGGGGTCCTGAAATTGCTGATAATAGAAGGACTGATCAAGATGAAATTGCTTGGAGTACAATTTTCTTGTATTTATCTGATAGTGTGATTAGAGAGGGAGGAAAAACAAAAACTGCAGCTGAAATTTGGACAAAGTTTGAATCTCTCTATCAAATCAAAACTCTTCCAAATAAATGTTACTTGTGGAAACAATTCTTCAGCTTTAAATTTGACCCTAAAAGTGATCTTGAAATGAATCTTGATAGATTTAATAAAATATCACAAGATATCACAAACAATGATGAAACTCTCTCTGATGATCAAAAATCTGTGGCCGTACTGTCATCTTTGCATGATAAATACAAAGAAGTGAAACATGCCATTGCATACGGTAGAACATCTGTAACTGTTGATATCATCACTACTTCCTTGAAGAATAAGGAATTAGAATTCAAAAGTGAATCTAAAACCTCCACAACTGGAGTAGGTTACAATGCTAGAGGAAATTCTTCTTTCAAGAAAAATAATTTTAAGCAAAATGTGAACAAAAATTTTACTGGAACTCTTCAAAAGGGCAAATCAAAATTTAATAAAAACAACAGTAAGACCCAAGGTAGAAAATGTTATTTTTGTGGAAAAATGGGTCATTATATTAAAGACTGTGTAAAAAGAATTGAGGATTTGAAAATGACTAATAAGGTTGAAGGTGGAGCTGCTATAGCTTATGAAGAAGCTGCAGCCTCAAATGGACAAGTCTATGTGACCTGCCAATTTCCATTTAAAGATGACTGGATTCTTGATTCTGGATGTACTTTCCATATGTCACCCCCAAAAAGAATATTTTACTGATCTTTATCAAATTGATGGGGGACATGTAATAATGGAAAATGATTTTTCTTGCAAAATTAAAGGTCATTGGTAAGATTGTATTAAAACTTGAAAATGGAAATGTCCTGATTTTAAATAAAGCTAGATATATTCCAAAATTAAAGAGAAATTTAATCTCTTTAGGAATTCTTGATGATGAAGGTTTTAATACAATCATAATCAAAGGAATTCTATCACTCCAAAAGAATTTTGCAAAAGTTATTCAAGTAGAAAAATCAAATGGCATATATGCTTTAAAGGCTGTACATCTAAAGAATCAAAACATTGTTGCAAATGTATCCCTATCTAATAAATTTGAAGTTTATCATAAGAGGTTGGGGCACATAAGTGATAAGAGCTTACATGTTCTTAAGAAACAAGGTGTTTTAGGAAAAAATAAGATAGAAAGAATGTCCTTTTGTGAACACTGCATTTATGATAAGCAGAATATACTTCCTTTTGCTACTGGTACCCATAAATCTAAGTCTACTCTTGATTATTTGCATGCAGATTTATGGGGACCAGCTATTGCGTCCACCTATTCTGATTTTAAATATTACTATTGATTATTGATGATTTTTCAAGGAAAAATTGGGTCATACTTTTGAAAAATAAATATGATACTTGTCAAAGCTTTATCACTTGGAAAATTCTTGTTGAAAATCAAATAAATATAAGTGTTAAAGCTCTTATGACTGATAATGGCCTTGAATTTTGTAATGAAGAATTTGACAATTTTTCTAAGGAAAATGGAATCTTAAGACATAGGACTGTAACCTATACACCTCAACGGAACGGGTTAGCAGAAAGAATGAATATGACTCTATTAGAAAGAGTGAGATGTACGTTAATAAGTTCAGGCCTTCCAAAATTGTTCTGGGGGGAAGCTATGAAAACTGCCTCTTTTCTAATAAATAACTGTACTACAAAATCACTAGATGATGATACACCTGACCATATTTGGAATGGTCACCCTGTTGACTACTCCAAACTTAGGATTTGGATGTGCAGCTTATGTATATCAAAATAAAGGAAAATTAGAACATAGATCTATAAAAGGTATATTTTTGGGATATGGAGAAGGTGTTAAAGGTTACAGAATTTGGCTAAAAGATCAAGGAGGTTATAGAGTAGTAATTAGTAGGAATGTCATCTTTAATGAGATGGATTTTCCTTGTATTAAAGGAAAAGATACTACAGGCACTGAAACTGATAAAAATAGACATTTCCTGCAATTTGAAGTAACTACCAGGGACCTAAACCTTGAAAATGAATATCAGCTTGAGGTGGAGGAACCTCAGGAACAGGATACTGAACCTATTCCTGAACTTAAACAACAAACAAATCCCTTAGAAGATTACCATCTTGGAAGGGATAGAGAAAGAAGAGAAATTAGACCACCTATAAGATATAGTGGACCTGAGTTTATCACTGCACTTATTGTGCAACAATTTTTGGACAATGAGCCTGAAACTTATGAAGAGGCTATTGAAGGAAAAAAATGCAAAGCACTAGCTTTTAGCTATGGAGGATGAAATGCTTTCATTAACTAAAAATAAGACATGGATTTTGGTAACTGAACATAAAGGGGAGAGAGTTATTGACTGCAAGTGGGTCTATAAGATAAAGGAAGGTGACCAAAAAATTGGAAATGTTAGGTTCAAGGCAAGATTAGTTGCAAAAGGCTTTAACCAAAGAGAAGAAATTGACTACACTGAGATTTTCTCTCCTGTAGTCAAATATACTTCTATAAGAATCTTACTTGCTCTTGTTTCACATTTTAATTTTGAATTAAAACAATTAGATGTGAAAACTGCCTTTCTCTATGGAAATTTAGATGAAAAGATTTATATGACCCAACCTAGAAGTTTTGAATAGAAAGGCAAAGAAAACTGTGTTTGCCTTTTGTAGAAATCTCTCTATGGCTTGAAACAAGCCCCCAGGCAATGGTACATCAAGTTTGATACTTTCATTAAAGGTCTTGATTTTAATAGAAGTGAATATGATCCTTGCTTTTACTATAAAGGAAATGGAGGACCTAATTCTTATTATCTTCTGTTATATGTTGATGATATGTTACTTGTTGGATATGATTCAACTGAGATAAACAATATTAAACAAAAGTTAAAACAAAAAATTGAAATGAAAGATTTAAATTCTGCCAAGAGGATCTTAGGAATGGAAATTAGGAGAAATAGAGATAATCACAATCTGTTCCTTACTCAACAATCCTATATTTCAAAAATATTATGTAAATATTCTATGAGTGAAGCCAAAGAAATCACTTTATCTTTAGTCAGCCACTTTAAATTTTCTACAGAGTAGTGTCCTAAAACTGAAATAGAAAGAAATAGAATGGAAAAGGTGTCTTATGCAAATACTGTTGAATCAATTATGTATATTATGGTTTGTACCAGACCTAATCTTGCATTTGCTATTAAGGTCTGTTTGATTGCGAATATAGAATTTGGGTGGAAAGAAAATGAATTCCAGGGAATTGAATTACCTAGAAATTGTTTTCCTGTGAATTGTAAATTATTGTGTTTGATTGGTATAATGTTCCACGTGGAAAATGTTGAAGTAAAAGTATTTTTTGGTGTTCGTTTGGTTTTGTTTTACATGAAAATTGTCAATTTAAGGGATATTCACTTCTACCATTGTTCCTAGAATTTGTTTCCATTGCCAACAAAAAAAATGATAAAAAAATCATCTATATTTTGGTGTTCCTTTGGCTTTGTTTTACATGAAAATTGTCAATTTCAGGGATATCCTATTTTACAATTGTTCCTAGAATTTGTTCTCATTGCCAACAATTAAAAAAAACAAAAAGCAAAAAAAAAAAAAAGGTGGAAAACCAAAAACTACCTACCCCATAGGAAAATAAAAGGTGGAAAATCACGCTTTAATGTGTTATACCTAGAAATTCATGGAAAATCAATTCCCTGAAAATTTTGATCAATCAAACAGGCCAAAAGTGAAAGTTGGAATTCGAATTCCAAGTTTCATGGAAAATTTCGTACAATCAAACAGGGGCTTAGTGTTTTAAGTAGATACATGAGTAATCCAGGTAAATATCATTGGGAAGCAATGAAATGGTTGTCAAGGTATTTAAAAGGAACATCACACTTAGGGTTAATGTTTAGTAAAGGTAAAACAAAGATAAAACTCAAAGGTTATGTTGATTCAGATTTTGTTGGTAACTGTGACAATAGAAAATCAACATCTGCATATGTCTTTACTCTAAATGATACCTACATAAGTTGGAAATCACAGCTGCAAAAATTGGTTGCCTTGTCATCAACAGAGGCTGAATATATTGCAGCTACAGATGCTGAAAAGGAAGGAATCTAGGTGAAAAATCTGTTAAATGAAATTGGTTTTTCTGATAATAATGCTACTATATTTTCTGACAGTCAATCAGCTATACATCTTAGTAGAAATCCAATTTTTCATGATAGAACTAAACATATAGACATGAAATTTCATTTCATAAGGGATATCATAGAAAAAGAAATCATTAAAATTGATAAGATTTCCACTAAGTGTAATCCAGCTAATATGAGAACAAAGATACTTCCTTTACATAAATTTAGGGATTGCCTAAATCTCCTAAATATTGTTACTAATTGAAGTTTTTTTTTTTTTAGGAAATAAGAGCAAATGAAACCTAAAGGAATAGTTATTCTCTAATCCACATGAAACCAAAATATCAAGCAAGGTGGAGAATGTTGAATATTATGCTTGACATTTAAGTGTTTTTTGGAGCCCAATGATGCAGCCCAAATAAAGTGGCCCTTTTAACTCAATGTGACCCGGTTTGCCCCCACTTGTGCAGACTCGTGTTTCCTCCAAATGTGACTTTAGTTTGTTTTTAATTAGATGGATCAGATGGTGCCAGGTGGAGTCGGCTGAACCATTGGATGCAAGTGATTTTTTCATTATACTTAGCCCTAGACTTTTCACTTACTACGATTTGAGAGTCTTCTAGGGTTTTTTAGTGAGTCTTGTTCTCTATTCGTCCCTTCTCTGAAAACTCTTGATTTTCATTTGTAACCCCTTGATTTCTAGGTATTCTTCGTGAGATCTAGTATAGATTACAGTATTCTTGTGATGATTTTACTCACTGATTGAGTGTTTGGTGCTAGTTACTTTGGTGTAATCTGAGTGAGTGAGAATTCGTGTTTTTCAGAGTCTGAGGGCTAGATCTTTTCAAATATATTATGTTGTAATCCTTAAACACTTGATATTTTTGTTGGTTCTAGTGTATTGGAGCGATAACCACTTAAAGTGGATGCTCAACGTGGTGATTAGCCCTTTGTGGGTGAACATCCGAGCCTAAGGGCGAAAAATTTTCGGTGTTCTTTCATTTTCTTTTATTATCTTGTTTACTTCTGGGATTGAAAATACCTACAGTCCAAAAGTTAGTTTTGATAAATAGGAGTAGAGCATATCCGCTAATTTACCTTCACTAATATTCACGCATTCAGAAGTTAGTTTTGACAAATAAGAGTAGAGCATATCTGCTAATTTACCTTCACTAATATTCACGCACTGAAAAAATTTCCTAGATCCGTTCTTAGTTCAGGGGAGAAGAAGATGTATCATCATATCTATTAATTTGACTTGTACTAACCATTGTTAATAACACTAACTCAAGGTCTATGGAATCAACATCTACTTTTATTGATAGCACATTAGCACTAGGCATCAATATGAGTAGCCGTCGAGCATCTTATTGGATCATATGTATTAATTTGACTAGTACTAACCATTGTTAATAACACTAACTCAAGGTCTGTGGAATCAACATCGACTTTTATCGATAGCACTAGGCATCAATACGAGTAGCCTTCAAGCATCTTATTAGATCTTTGGGCATGCATTTCACATAAAACTATTCTCTATATTATGATAGGTAATTAGAATTTCAAAATTTCATATATTTGAGATTCACGTTATAATAACTTTTGTACTTTCTGAATTATACTTACAATCCATTTCATAAGCTAACCCAAAAAATATAAGCAAATCTTTTCAATATTTTTTAAATTTAAGTTCCATTGCAACTACTGTTGGATAAATTGGGTTAATTAGTTGGTTTGACCAACTTTTGATCAATTAATTTAGTGGGTCCCGTTAATCGGATATAAGATTTCGTTGGCCGAATATGTTCTACTCCATGAGTAGATTAATATGGTATATTTATTTTCTCAAAACCAATTTGGGGTGAATGAGAAATTAAGGTCAAAAGATGCCCACTTGATGTTGAAATAAAATAGGTGGGAAATTGGAAAATACCAATCCCACATAGGAAAACTAAAAGAATATAAACCACCTTATATAGCTCAAGTTTGGGACTTGGGTTGGGGCTCTAAGGGGTACCAATCGTTTTTGAGGGGGAGAGAACCTACATGCTAATAGGTTAAGCCAAAGCCCACACGCGCGTGCTGCCGCCGCCGCCGTCCGTCCGACTCGGCTTGGCACGGTCACAGGTTGTGGGTCTTGGGCTTGGACCAAGCTAATATATATTTTTTTGTAAAATAACATTTGAATTATATTATTTTATTATTATAATAATAATATATTTTATGTTATTATTTTTTTCCCCGAATTTTCTGTGTGTGATACGTGGTGCAGTGCTTCTAGAATTTGACAGGTTGTGGCGGTTGACTGTCCAAACTGTTCGTGTCTTTTGGACACAACTTTTCGGCAGTTGTGTCTGTTGGGACACAATCTTCAACATCTATATATAGGCCCCCATACCCCGATTTTAATTCATACCAAAATCAGAATTGATTTTCTACTCTCTCAAAATTATCCTTTCGTCCCTGCATCATTTCTGTTTTTACAATTCAGTCCTCGAAAATTATTTTTCGTGCATTTTAAATCCAGTGTGTGTGGAGAGATCTAAACTTTACGAGTTCGTCGGGTCTTGTAATTTGGAGTACTACTATTACAAGACGAGATCGTTGTATCTTAGGAAACGAGTGCTACAATACCGTCAGTACCAGTGCGAGGCATTATCGTTTTAAGGAGAAAGAGTCGAACTCTTGCCTCGACCATTCAAAACCATCCATACGTTGTTACTCTACCCAAATATACATACACTATTATTTGCCTATATTTTTCAACAACTACTATATCACAAAAAAGAGTGATGCAATATTATAAAAGGAAAGTAAGAATTTGGTGACTAGTAGGATAGTATACACCTAATAATGCATGTGAAATCAAAAATAAAAATAAAAAAACTTTCAAAAATTGTTGACCCATAAAAATTCAGCCCAAATCGAACAGCCCAAGGAGTGAAGCCCAATTGGAGGATCCCCAAATCAGATAGCCCAAAGAACGAAGCCCAATCGAACAAATCAAGATGAAGGCCCAAGAACGCGGTAATGCCATCGCCCAAGTTTGCAAGTCGCCCAGAATCTGAGCGAATGGAGTGTCATACAGTCGCCCAGAGCTGTTACTCTATTCTCGCCCAAACCTTCAAGTCGCCCAAGGTCTTAACAAACAGAAAGCGTCGTGGTCGTCAAGAAGTGCAGTTATCAGAACAGTTATTAACGCAGCCCTATCACGTTCCGCAATTCAAGGAATTCAATCGAAAGCGGTTGAACGATGAAGAGTAATGGCGGCAGTTAAAAAAGGCAGTTTTCATGACAAGTTGGCCATTACGAAGAAAGTGGGCAGTTATAGGACGATCAAGCAATTTTTAGAGCGGTTGATCACAAAGAGATCGTCCATGAAGTATAAAAGGGAGAAAGGACATAGAAGCAAACGACCGAATCCAAAACTCTCGAACAGAGAACATGTAATTTTCATTTCCTTAGTTTTTAGACTTAAACACTTTTCTTTCAGTAACTCGTGTGCTTGCGCTCCTTGGAGACACGTTGTTTTTCATTCCCAATTGTAAAGTCATCGCCAATAAAAGAACACCCCTTTTTGGGACTTTGTCTCAAGAGGTTTTGTCCCTTACACAATCGTCTGATTCTTTTTAATTGTTAGCGACTAACCCGCGCGAAACAAAAATTTTCTCACTTTAAATGTACTTTTCCAATTTTGATCCCGTATATTATTTTCTGGATCGTGTACTTGTCGAGTGTTGTAATAAATAGTCATAAAATATTTGTACCTTAACATGATTTTAGCAAAGAGGTAGTTGAGTTTCATCTATGATACATATCAGTGACAAATGTTTTGGGTTCCGTTTCACATTTTTTACAATATTTTATAAAAACTTATTTTATATTAGGATATATCTTAATAAAGATTAGAACCACATTTTATACAATATTTTATAAAAACTTATTTTATATTAGGATATATCTTAATAAAGATTAGAACGTTCTTAATTGTATCAAACTCATTTTCAATTAACTTTGAGCTAACTTATACAATTAAATTAAAAATATGACAAATACAACGGATATGAAAAACAGCACTAAAATTGGGAATAAGGGTATGAGCTAATTTATCAATTACTGTTTCGTCAATCATTGCATTGTCAAACTTTAAATTATAATTTTTTTCTCACAGTTAAATTCTTTAATAATACACATAAAACATATAAAATATCTATGAAGAAATTCAATTTAAAAGTAATTTTAAATTACTTTAAAAGAGGTAATACCACCATACTTATATAAATTATTTATTAACGATTTATTTTTCACCGTACAACACAATAGATTCAAACTCGAAGAGTATTTCTAGTAATTAGTACACATCTAGGTTGTAGATATTACAATATAAAATTGTGGGTTGTCCACTGTACTAAGCGAATACTTATCACTAGCTAAAACATGATCGTACTTTCACGCACTGCCTCTTTTGAGTAGACGCAACTAATAATTGGTTTCTTCGCTCATCGTTTACTGTTTAAACTTACTATATGTGTTTTGTAACGCCCTGATTTTCTATAAACTTCAGAAAGTTACGAAAAACTCATTTTTCTTTATTTTAAGTGCAGGACTATAAAAATAAAATTTTTTATTAAACAAATAACTGCAACATTTATAAATCTAAATTTAAAATATGAAAATTTTTATCTAAACATAACATAAACTCTTAACTATTTAAATAACACGTTTGGAACAAAATTAAACTAATTGGTAAATTTAAAGACGGCAAACTCATTTATATTTCTTTTCATTTGATCCACTTGGCAGTTTGCATCACCGTCCTTCCACAATTACAATCGATCCGAACTAACCTGTAAAAATTTTTAAGAGTGAGTATTCGAAAACACTTAGTAAGATACGTGCAGTTTCTATATATATATATATATATATATATATATATATATAACAATAAAAATTACAATTCATATCATCTGATCTTATGAAGTATATCGGTGACCAAGCGATACACCCATCTTAGGTCCTCTCGTAATCCCGTAGGATTTCATATCTCTTAAAAAAAACGAATGTCTACTGGCAATCCACGCATTTTTTTTATTGAATATAAATGCATAAGGAAACAAAAATACTTACACTTAAAGTATCTTACCTCGTTAAAAAAATCTGAAGTACGTTCAAAATCTTTTCTTCGCTTTGAAAAATACGTGATTCAAATATTCGATGTATGCAAACTTTATTTCCAATGCTATTCTCTCTCTCTTTCTTTCTTCTTTCTCTCTCTTTCCCGTATGTATTGTATTTATTTTTGGTAGTGAATGATGAGGCTTTTGGCATTGTATTTATAGTTGAAAAAGACAATAGAATTTTGGTGAAATTGGGATAAAAGAGACGTGTACCATCAAATTGGATAAAGCTAAACTTTTTTGATAAAGCAAATAATGATGTGATTCGTGTACTTGATTGTGATAAAAATATATATAATTAATACTTATCAAATCAAAAGTAGAATTATGACCAACCACTACAGTTACAAATACAAGGTAGAATTCCAATATATCCACACGTGAAACTATTGGCTCCAACTACATCAAATCCTAAACCAATTTAAAATAACATCTATTCTTAGAACTGCGATATCTTTGGCCTAACTTATCCAAATTAGCTTTTTTCTCAAGCGTAAAATTCATGATTTAATATGATCTATCCAACAAGCCTATTATTGATATATTAAATCTTGATCTGTGAAAATCTAATTATTAGACCCAAATAAAATAGGAATTTATATAATATTTAAAATAAATAATTTTTTATCTATAAAATTTTTGGGTTGCTACATATTTTCTTTTTTCTCAATATCATTCAAATCAATTCGATTAGTGCTTCCATGTACATCTACATTGTCCAAATCAATAGGAATTGGAATGTTAGTAGGACCATCAAAATCGTGACCGAATGACGGAGACGAAGCCGGGGTTGAAACAGGTTGTTGGAGGCACCAAATATTTGTTCAAACTCATTAATCTACAAAATAATTGTGATCCGTTTGGAATTTGAATAAAATATGAAATTGAAATAAAGATGTAGAATGTAGTATGTTGTTGAATTGAGCCCCATTTTGGGTAGAAAATGAGTTTTGTAATAGTGATTTTTTTTGTGAAAAATGTGTGGTAGAAAAGTAAGTCCCTATTTTATTTCCATTATTTTCAAAACTTACTTTTTCTCCAACTTATTTTCAACTACATATTCTCATAAAAAAATATTTCAAATGTAAATTCAAATTTTTTAATCATGTATTCTCCAAAAATTCACTACGACAACTTTTTGATGAAATAATGGGCATCATACAAGGGCTAAGGAAAAATATTGGGTTAATGTACAAATTATTCTATTGGGAAAATATGTAGTTGAATGGAGTTTGGAGAAAAATGAGTCTTTAGAAAATGAGGCTCAAACAAGGGCTTATTTGCAAGAAATGATTTTTAAAAATTGAATTCCTATAGTTGAACGAGAAATTTTAACGTAGAGAGATCTGGTGTGGAAAAAAATAAAGTTGGGATGGTTACTTGTAGGGGAAAATTTCTGATAGTTGGAAATTGTTCAAAATGTGACCGTTGGCCATAGTCGTGTTTATAGTTCATACTTGAGTGCAAAAATGAAGCTTTGTTAAATATTTTAGGTTTGACTCAGACTTGGACTCGTCCCTAGCTCATACAAGCCAAGCGGACGACCCATGTGTTGCTCAGTCCATTTGTTACCCCTAATTGTATCTTAAAAAATAAAAATGATGAGTCAAGAATTTGACCTTCAATTACATGTGCTCGACGATTTTTAGCTCCTCATAAACAACTACCTCAACCTTGGGGATCTAGTTTTTCAATCTCCACGTCACCTAGATAGTAATCCATAGAATGCATTGGAGATACTCTTATTGTACCATGTTCTCTCACAATCCCTAGTTGTGTAGATGCACGTGATGCATAAAAAACGTTTCTATGCTTTGGGGTTAGAGGGTTATGGGTTGAATATCTCTTATTGTCAATTTGTCTCTCGAGTCAAGTGCAAAGACACACTTCTAATTACTAGAATTTATAGGTTATTGAGTTAATTCATTCAAGATGAAATGGGACTAATCACCACAGTACAATCATCGAATGATAGCATGCATGATGAAATTCCTTGTTCGTTTTGCAAAATATAAACCATTTTTGTCCGTATTGCAACCATTATAACCTCTTGCCGATGTCTTTTATTCTCTAGTCTATTGCATGCCCACGATCTCCTACCGATGTCTTTTATTCTCTAGCAGTGGACTCAATTGTCACATAAATTGGTGCTAAGCACCATTCTCGAGTCAAGTGCAAAGACAAGCTTCTAATTACTAGAATTTATAAGTCATTGAGTTAGTTCATTCAAGATGAAATGAGACTAATCACCACAGTACAATCATCGAATGATAGCATGCATGATGAAATTCCTAGTTCATTTTTGCAAAATATAAACCGTTTGTGTCCATATTGCAACCATTATAACCTCCTGCCAATGGCTTTTATTCTCTAGTCCATTGCATGCTCAAGGTCTCCTAATTGGTGTTTAGCACTAACCTATGTGACAATTGAGTCCACTGCTACATTGTTCAATTTGCCATTTTATTGTTTTAAATGTTTTCAAAGATAGTCGAGGATATTTGGAGTGAAATTGAAAATGCATGCACAAAATGATGCTCACTCATTTTATATGATAATGTTGCATTTTCACCAATTTCATTGATACAAAGATATTTCTACTACATTTAGACAAAAAATAATATGTCACTTAAAGACAAGCTAATAAAAAATAATATTACATAACGAAAAAGTATCTTTTAAACACAAACCACTTAATTGATGGATGATGTAAACAAAGAAGAAGAAAATGAAGAAATTAGGGTTCAAAGTGAGATTTGAAGAATGAAATGAAAATCGTGAATGAAGTTGGAGATTTAGGGCTTAGAGTGCAAGCATTTTGGACTTTTAGAGTATTTTTTGAGTCTATTTTTCTTTTACTATAAATGCATTTTGGAATAATAGATTGATGGAGAATATATAGTTTAAAAAAAGAAAAAATTTTGAATTTGCGTGTAATATTATATTATTGTAAATTATGTAATTGTAAAAAAGAGAGATAAAAATATATTTTGAAAATAATAACTTTTCAAGTTATAATGAAGTACACTATAGACTTTCAGAATTTTTCTACATTAATGGAGGTCTCTGTTTGTGAAATTTTATATATTGTTGGTCGAATTTTATTTTCAATCAACATCTCCAGTCTTTTTATTTTTTATATGGTAGAAATTTTTTTAGAATAGATTTGGTGAAAAATAATTTTTTTTGAAAAATATGTGATTTAAAAATAGAGAAAATTTATGTATTCATGTATGAAATTATTTTGTTGAAAGAATACGATATTAGAAATAAGTTTGAAAAAAAAGTATATTTTGAAAAATAGGACTAAACATGATAAAGTCTTTATTAAGGCCCTATTTGATAGATTTTTTTTATTATTATTTTTTTTTGGAAAGAATGAATTTCTAAATTGTAAATTTTGGTAAACTGCGTGATTAAAAATTAAGAAAAAATTTTAAATTTATGTGAATAATATTTTATCGCGAGAATGTTCAATTAAGAATGAATATGAAAAAAAATATATATAGGAGAGTGGTTGTCAGACAAAGCTAGTTCTTTCCAAACGAAAGCTTAGAAAAAGGGGTTTTGCTAAGTACAGTGAAGGCGAGGGGCTGTATATCGAAACGTCAATCTCAATGTATAAATAATAAGTAGTACAAAAAACGACTGGATTTTTCACAAAATAGTCCAAATCCCCAAGACTAATTTTTCTCCCACGTGAATGGCACGTGTTTTAAGCCATTTGCAATTTTTATGGAGATCCTTGTGCCCCAGAGTATGCCTCCGCTGTGCTGAACCAGGATCCATCTTCCCGAAGCGGCTCCGCAAAACTCTATCCTTAGCTCTGCCACAATGGTCGCTGCGAAAAAAACTGTACTATTTTTCTCTCTGACTATCTTATTATCACAGTGCATTTTTCTGTTGTATCAAAACTACGAAACTTGATTCTGAATTTTCTATTCTATTTTGGTAATGTTACAGAAGAAGACTCATGAGAGCATTAACAACAGGCTGGCTCTCGTAATGAAGAGCGGCAAATACACTCTTGGTTACAAGACCGTCCTCAAGTCTCTCCGCAGCTCCAAAGGTTATTGTTAAATGAAATTGTATGGTTTAACGACATTTCTGTTGTGCTGCAATGCTTATTAGTATTTTATGATATCTATAACTTTAATTGGGGGAATGATGACAGGGAAACTGATACTCATTTCAAACAATTGTCCGCCGCTGAGGAAATCTGAGATTGAGTACTACGCTATGCTGGCAAAAGTTGGGGTTCACCACTACAATGGAAGTAAGTTGTCCGATCTTTATCAGTAATTATATGATTTTTATATGTGAATTAAGCCTTTTTTGGTGGTAATTTGATTTGTTTTAGTGTTGATTTGGGTTAATTTTCTGTTTATATTTTGTTTTGGAATCCAACACGTGCTAGTTGTGAACAAAGTGAAATTTTTTCCTTTTGATTTGATTTAACATTTGATATTTATTTGAGCACATCTTGCATTTTTCTGTAGATTTTGAAGTGTATGTAGTTGGCAGTAGATGACGCTGTGACCTAACACTTGCATAGTGGCAATGCAAGCACTGACAAAAGCAACATAATTCTTTCTAATTATCATTTATTTCATTGCCACCAGTAATATGAGAGAAAACTTGGCTAATATCAAGGACGAGATCATAAGTTTAAAGGTTTCTTTCATTGGTTCTTATATATGGTGGTTATGTGGGTATTCTTGTAGTTTTTTTCCTTGTGACCAGGTATTGATGTCTGAGTCAGTGGCGGATCTAGAGGGTGGCCGCCCTAGATGAATTCGTCGGAGCCGCCAACTGGGGCTGTAAGCAAAAACAGCAAAATCGGAAAATCGAACCAAAACCGCATTTTAGAAACCGTCGGTTTGGTGCCACGTGGACCCGGTCAACGAAATGGTTTTGACCCAAATCAAACCGGTCAAAATGGTTTGATTTAGGTTTGAGAATTTTAATTGTGGTTTAAAACCAAACCGGACTGGCGAAAAAATATATAAAAATAAAAAAATAAAAAAATAAATTTTTTTGAAAATTCATCCAAATATGTAAAATTCAATAGTTTTGTCATTTGTGGGTATTTTTGTCAATTCCTAATTTTCTAATACAGATATATTATTATTATTATTATTATTATTATTATTATTATTATTATTATCATTCAATAATCCTAATATATATTTAATAATTTTAAGACTAATATAATCTATGAAAATCCTTTTTCTTCTTCAAAATTTAGATGAACTCCAGGGAACACCCAACACAGTTTTGAGCCACCGGCACCACACTTCTTTTCATATTTTTCACGCATCTTCAAAGTCGAATTGAAGTCCATTATACCAAATCGGAGACAAAGAGATTCTAGACCTTCGGTGATAATATTTGCTACAAATAAAGTTTCAAGTCAATAATGTTTTGGAGCAAACTAAGGTAAGGATCTGAAATTAAATGTGTTTCGTAACATCATACAAACGCAAACTTATGTAATTGTTATGTTTAGATATTATAAACAATTGTTTTATTATTGTAGTTGGTTATTCTCTTTATTTAATCAATATCTTTTTTTCAGATATGATGATCACGAGATCTTGTTGGACATCATTATGTTTTTTGGACCTTATATTTAGTTTAGTAGACTTGTATTGTAGCGTTATTGTATCGTCATTAACCTAAAAAAAGTGAACAAAAATGAAAAAAAAAACTATGCTTTAGTTTATTGTGATTTCACTTTGATTTAGTTAATATTTAAATTTATAGTAGATATATTTAGTCTCTGTTTGAGCCATATTTTTCATATCATCATAACGAGAAAATTGACTATTGGAGAGGAGGTTGGGTCCCACACATGAAATAGCAGGTCAACAAAAGCGGCTGGACTTGTGGAATAACGATCCAAATTTTCATTTTTTTGTCCCCAAAATTTGGTTCAAATAGGGGCTTAGTTTGTTTTAAATTTATTACTAGTGAAATATAAATATATATTAAATTCAATGAATTAATGACATAAAAGTAGACGGGCAAAAAAATATATGGCGAAATCGACGGTTTAAAATCGGACCAAACCGTTAGGTTTAGGTTCGAGTTTTTTTCAAACCGTTCAAAATGGTTTGGTTTAGGTTTAGGTTTGGGTTTTTCTCAAACCGTTTTAAACGGTTTTGTTTGAAAATTTGTTAAAAATCGGCAAAATCGAACCGCTTACACCCCTACCGCCAACGCCGGCTGTGAATCTGTGATGATAGATTTGGGCTGCCTGTAAAATGAAATCATCCTTCATCCATACGGATTATTATGGACCAGAACACTTTCAGTCTTTCCCCTAGTTCCTTCCCGTCAAATCGACAGTAGAGAGATCAGAGAAGAGAAAAGCCTTTTTGAGTTCTTCCCCCAATTCCTTCCCATCAAACCGGTCACCTGATCCTGTTGTTCCTGGCAGTTTATTTTATTAGGCAGGTATTATTTTTTGGGCCTGCATTACTCAAAATCTGCAAACTGTGTTCCATTTGGTTTCTCATTTCCAAGAACGAGACTGTAAATTTTTTGTTTCCTTGTTTTTCAAGATGATATCTCAATTTGTATGTAAATAAAGAAAGATAATTGGGATTAACTAAAATTAGGGCAACAATATGACTTTATTTACATTTAGTTTGATGTTTTAAAGAACTTTGAATGAAGCAGTTATATTTATTATGTGTTATAGAGAATTTTGTAGTTCCAGTAGTGGAGGTTTATTGAAGTAAGTCGTGATGATTTTGTATGTTTGAAAGGAAATCTTTATTTTCTCGAGCCCTTCTTTATGTGGGCAGTACTGAAAAGAAGCTCTAGGAATTGAATGTTATTAAATACAATAGTATTCTCTAGGTGATATAACTTTTTGTAGTTCACTCCACTATGAATGAGCTCATTGAATGAGTTCACTGATTGAATAGTTTTCTGTGTCTCTCGTTCTCCAAGTCTTTGTCGACTGTATGTGATTTTTTTTTTGTACAATTTCCATGTATTTATACAGACAACCCATCTATATAATGGTCCAATTTTTGAATTGTTCATGAATTTAGCTTCGGTTTTTGTTAAAATATTGTTTAATGTGCTTTGGTGTAATTCAGTGTGTGATTGTGATTGAACTTGCTTGTTTTGATGAAGCCCATTTTATGATTTTGATATAAAGGTCTGATTTTGATTTGATTTAGTGCGTGTGTGCTTGTTTTATACCTAGAACTTGTATGTAAAAATTTAGAGAAGCGCATTTATATGATTTTGAGTATAATTGATTGTCGACGGTCAACAGTCAAAGTCAATCTCCGCCCCAGCTAAACGTTCATGTTGGATTCGCCCCTGGTCTGAGTGAACTACAAGCCACGTGCTTATGACATGTCTAGTATTTTTTTCCCTTGCGCTAGAGCTTGAGATCCTCAGTTTAAGTCCGTATCTGTTGTTGCGCATGTGTACGTGCACTTATATATGGATGTCAACATACATAAATGGGTACTGTTTTTCTAAATCCATAGTTAATTCAAGTATTGGTGGTAAACATTTAAGCCACAATGGGGCTGTAAGGAATAATTTTCTTGGCTCTTCTAGCATAAGCCATTCGTACTTGACCTAGCTTTGTGTTTGATTCTATATATCTATTTGACGAAGTAAGGGTCCATTTGATTGCAAGAATGAAATTTGGGTAGAAACAAAATGAATTTCAGGGAATTGAATTGCCTAGAACTTGTTTTCCTGGGAATTGTTAATTAAATGTGTTTGATTGGTATAATTTTTCACTTGGGAAATGTTAAAATTTTAAATCTTTTGGCGTTCGTTTGATCTTGTTTTTCATGAAAATTGTCAACTAAAAAGATAAATTCTTTTATAATTGTTGATAGATTTTGTTCCCATTGCTGAAAATTTAAAAAGAAGAAAAAAAAATAGAAATCTCATCAAAATTAAAGGAATTGGTTTTCCTTAAAAAGCTAGAAAAGAGGGTCACGTGGGGTGGGAAATGGAAACCCTATTCCATGGAATTTGTTTGCAATCAAACACCCAATTTTGGATGGAAATGGAAAATGTTTTCCATTTTCCATGGAAAAAAAAGGGTTATCAAACATGGCCTAAGTTCATTTGCTACGGGAACGTGCTTGTGGATATTGAGATTCACCCCATGAGATCTGATGTTGTGGAGAATATACTTTGAAACTTACTTGAGCACGTACTTGTCAACCAATCCTTCCACTTATTCTCTCGCTATATCTCCTTCCTTTCTCCTTTACTGGAGGGATTCTACAAGCAATTTCATGTGTGGGCAAAATTGTACTTCTGTTTACCTTCATTTGGACATTTGTGTAGATTTATTCATGGATATTGTTAGAATTCATAAAATTTCCATTTACTAGCATGTGATCAAATATCTACCCTTTACTCTTAGATAATGTTAACCTGGGAACTGCATGTGGCAAATACTTCCGAGTTTCCTGTCTTAGCATTGTTGATCCTGGTATGTGATAAATTCATTGTTCTTCTGTTATGCTTCAATGCTAGATAAGTTTGATGGACATTGACAACATAATTGCTTCTTTGCCATGTAGGTGACTCGGACATCATCAAATCATTGTCTGGTGATCACTAAAAAGAGAGTTTTTCAATTTTGTATCTCCCATTTTTAAGACTTCTTGAAATCATTATCTGCTTCTAGAAGTGAACTTCGTAATATTCTTGAAAATTTTGATCGTAATATCTGTTCCGCGCAGGTTAGTCGCTAACAATTAAAAAGGGATCAGACGATTGTGTAAGGGACAAACCTCTTGAGACAAAATCCCAAAAAGGGGTGTTTTTATTGGCGATAACTTTACAATTGGAAAATAAAAACAGAATGCCTCCAAGGGGCGCAAGTACACGAGTTACTGAAAAAGAAGTGTTTAAATCTAAACTAAGAAATTTAAAGTTACATATTCTCTGTTTGAGAGTGTTTGATTCGGGGTTCTTTGCTCTATGTCTTTTCTTCCTTTTATACTCCCTGGATGATCTTTTCGTGATCAACCGCTTAAAAACTGCTTGATCGCTCTATAACTGTCCACTTTCCTTGTAGTGGCCAACTTGTCATGAAACTGCCTTCTCTAATTGCTGCCATTACTTTTGTTGTTCAACCGTATTCAATTGAATTCCTTAAACCATGGGACGTGATAGGACTATCCAATAACTGCTTTATTAACTGTACTTTTGGGTAACCATAACATCTTATGTTTGCTAAGATGTTGGGCGACTCGAATGTTTGGACGAGAGCAGGGTCCCAGCTTTGGGCGACTGCATGGCAATTCATTCGCTCAAATCTTGGGCGACTTGCAACCTTGAGCGATGGTATTACCGCGTTTATGGGCTTCCTTATTTGGGGTTTTATCCTGCATTGCCTGATTGGTTCGTTCTTTGGGCTATTTGATTTTTGGGAATCTTCCAGTTGGGCTTCATTTCTTGGGCTATTCGACTTGGGCTGAACTTTTTGTGTGTCAACAATATCTATATGTGACGTCTCTTAGAGCCAAACCCGATTTGTGCTCCTAACTTGGCGGGCGCTTGATAGTTTTACATTTCATAATGCTGTCGGACATGATGGGTAAAATTGTTTCTTTTTCTTCTTGCTCAGTATAGTCCTACAATAGTTTTTCCTTTTCCCGTTTAATTATGAGATTTTTGAGAAATTAGAAAATGTGATTGTTAATATGACACATTGAATGTTGAAATTGCGACCTAAATTTCTGGAAATAGATGAGCAATAAAGTAATGTTCTTTATTATTATAAAAGAAAATGAAACAAGAAAACTATAGTTGAACACTTGAGTACTTGTTAGGATTTCATGGTAATGTACATTATAATTTAAAAGTCACAATCGAACTTGGCAATATATTTCGTAGACTTCAAAGCTGTTATCCACTTATTCATAACTTTTTTTTATTACATTATAAATTCCGCTATTTATAATAAAATTCAAACAAGCATGTTTAGAATGGTAAATATGTTTGGCATAGATTATATATATATATATATATATGATAAACAATGAATTTAATATTTAATATTATTAATATAACATACTTTTAAAAATAAATTAAATTATAATTTTTTTCATATAAAATTTTATAATTTAATAAAAAATAGATATTTTTCAAAAAAAAAAAAAGGAATGAAAAAAAGAAGAAAAAAAGTTACAAAAGTCGAATTTAGCTCCCGTTTGTTTCCCATTATTTGCCCATTAAAATGAAAAATATGATCGTTATCCATCATATCAAGCCACAATATTTGACTTTCTATCTCTTGTATGGGGTCGTAACGATTATATTTTTCATTCTCATTTTTACATTAATGTGTACCAAATGGGATAATTTTTTTCATAAAAATAGAGAGATACAATAAGTGAGAAAGAGAAAGATAAATGGAAATAAATATAAAAACATAAATTTTAATCATACTTTTAATATTCGTAGAAGGAAAAGGGAAAGAAAGATTAATATTTTTATTTTTTTTATTTTTGTGAAAATCTCCCAAAATTTCGTGATTATTGAGAGACAAATTTTGAGATTTTTTATGAGTACTTTTTACTTAAATGTTAGTACTACTGAGACTTTTATAAAATTTTTAGAAGTCATTAAAATTTAAATGCCGTAAGACTTATAAAGACTTCTAAAAATTTTTAATTAAATACATCGTAACTTTTTGAGATTTTTTAAAAGTCCAAATTAAATATATCAATATTTTTAGAAAGTCTACATTGAATACCCCTAAACTTTTTTAGAGAAAACCTATTTGTACATTGTGGGTGACATACCTGATGACAGAAGGATGTGGCTTTAATTATTAAAAATTCCACATTTTGAAAACATTTGAAATTGGCAGCACGTTGCAAGCACTAACGACTAACGAATTAAAAGAGTCATATGTTGGGAGATCGGGACCCGACCCGTTCGATTTAAAAGGACACAAGCTACAAATTTCCCCAAATTTCTCCCCAAAAAATTCTACCTCGGTTGATTTGCATTTACTCCGACGCTGCCCTCCTCTATGTGTGCACTGAAAGTATAAGGATTTGACGACCTTATTCTTGAGTAAATCGAAAAGATGGCAGAGAAAGGTAATGGGTCTTTTATGATTTTGTCGAAAATGCAATGGGTTGGGAGTTGTTTACCTTATTCTTGAATGTAATCGAAATGATACATTAGTAGTTACCGAAAGTTTATATTTATTGTGAAAAAATCATTTTTCTGGTTCAAATATGTGTCGTTGATGCCTAGAAGTAGATTCATACCTATCAATTGTTGACTGAGGTTAAAATGTTTCATATAACTTGGAATGAGTATCTTTTATCAATTACCGATTACTTTACGCCATTAGCATTAACATTGTAATTGCTAAATTTATTTTGTAGGAAAAAATATTTTGGACAATGTAGATGACATTGTTTTGGTAGAATTTGAGTCTGAGAATGTTGCCGAGAATGCAAATCTTATCGGGTGATGACAGCATAGTAAGAGATGGTGCTTCTTTGCAAGCGCCCAAGGTTGGTATGAAGTTCAATGACGAAAATGAATTATTTGATTACTACAAAAAATATGCATACGTCGAAAGTTTTTCAGTCAAAAAAAGAAACTCGTAAAAGGATAACGACGGTGTTGTAAGATATGTCACATTGACATGTAGTCATGAAGGAAAAAGAAGCAGTACTACAAGCGGTTCTTTGAAACCGCAACCAACCATTTAGACAGGTTGTAAAGCGAGGATGATTGCAACTATGGATAGTCGTGGAATATGGAGAATTAACACAGTAAACCTCGAGCATAATCATAAAACAAGTCCATCAAAATCGAGGCTATATAGATGCAATCAAGAGTTGAGCGCACATGTTAAATGGCGACTAGAAGTGAATGATATGGCAATAATTCCGTTACACAAAAGTTTCGACTCGACAGTAGTCGAAGCAGGTGGATACGAAAATATGACATGCATGGAAAAGAATTGTTGAAACTATGTTGAACAAATTTGGTGTCTTAGACATGGAGAAGGAGACGTTGCAGCAATATAATCCTACTTTTCGAAGATGCAAGCTAGTTGCTTCGGGTTTTATATTAGTATGGATTTGGATGAAGATTCGAGACTAAAGAATGTGTTTTAGGCAAATAATAGGAGTAGACAGGCTAGACAGGCTTATAAGGAGTTTGGTGATATTGTGACATTCGATACCACGTACCTCACCAATTAGTCTAGCATTCTGTTTGAACCAGTCAAGGATTCCATACATGAATTTTTTTATTTGGAATACTTTGGCGAAGATTGCTGCATAATTTTTCCTTTTGTCATCTTGTTCAGGCATTGCCCATTGCATTACAAAATGATATTCCTGCTATGATCAATGCATTATCGAGCTTGGGTGTGGATGTGAATGTTAATCTGAAGAACTTGACAGGGAAAGAAGACGTTTTCTCTCGAAATCAATTCCTCACTTGTTTTGCACATTGGAATGTTTTTGGCTGTAGGATTCCTCATAAGCATCCAAAACTCTTAACGAACTGTCAATTATTTGTCAAGCTTTGAAGCCCAGTAGTTTAATACTATTCAAAATTTTTTTGTGACAACAGTCTTGTCTGAAGGATCCTCTCTTGCTTTTTCTATTTCCTAGCCATCCCTAATGAATTTTAGCGGTGATGATTCCTGCTATTTTCTGGGCTTATATGTTAAATTGTATATGCTTACTTGAGGATGCTGAGGGTGAAAAATTGTTGATTGGAAATGATGTTCATAGTTACAATGCATATGCTATTTCCAGGCTTATATGTTAAATTTTTGTGATAACAACCAAGTATTGCTTACAGAATGAAGCCAATAAGAAGTAGCTGGCTGCTTTAAAATCTATTGTGAAATGTTTAGAAAAGCACAAGATTGATCCAGCAAACGTTCTTTTTGGATGGCAAATCAGTTCTAAGATTGACTCTAGAAAAAGATATTGCCACATTTAATAATAAACATGAGAGAAAAAGAGGCAGAAACTGAATAGAAAAAGATATTGCCACATTTGATTACATTGGGCATAATAGGCCGAAACTAATTGGAAAAAAAGGCAGAAACTGATTACATTGTTTCTTCAATGTTAACAGAAATTGGTTACATTGTCCATAAAAGGCCTAAGTTCATCAACATTGGACAACAACATTTAAATAACTAAAAAAATTCACAAAAGAAAAATGTCACAAAAGAATTCATAGACAAACAACTACAAATCATGTCGGGCCCTTTCCTTTCTTATCACATTCCGCATTTGTATTTCCTTTGCGTATTGTCACAGTTATCTCCACATCTTTCTCTTGGGTTAGTCTACAGATCGTTTCAAACAAGCAAGCGACATTATTCTCTAATCTAGTTGCTGAATGATTAGTAGAGAAGCTGCCAATGGAACTTGATTTGCCGGACGTTTCACCCTTTATGACCCACTTCCAAAATCCGTATTTTTTGCTGCAACACTTGAACAATTTACCCTTGTTGTTTGTGTTCTTCATCATTGCAAAACACTTCACATATGCAGCTTTACACCACTGGTAAGGGACCTTATTTTGACAATTCGCAAAAAAGTGACCGCTTCGTCTACGACCATGGCAGACAATCAGGTCTCAAAGATTTCATGCCATCATTGAAATCCCCAATCCAATTTCTCTCTTTCGTGCGAAAATGAAGAAAACTAAAAGAGAGGATTGAATATATTTAGCAAGAGCTAAATTCACTACACATGGAGTAAGATGCTGAGGCGAAGTGACTCAACTCTCCTGCATAAACTTTTTGCCCCATGATGAGCATCTACATGAATTAGAGAACCCTAATTGTGAAATTTGAAAGGGTTCTTAAGAAGAAGCAAATATAATCATCAACCAAATTCATATAAATAAATAGCTTCATAATTACACAAATTTGGCCGAAAATCAACATCTTCAAGATACCCACGTAAACCACGTATCACGCTCACCTAATTTTAGTTGCAGATTCACAAGAGAAAACGCTCCTTGACAAAATAATGACCGAACGCCTTGGGTTTCGTGGGAGGTGTTGGTTTCTATGTTGAGGTCGGGGGAGATGGATGAAGACAGAACGAAAAGATGGCGGAGTAGATCGCCTTTGATCCGTCTTTTTCGCCTCTGTTAAGGGCTTGTAAGGTTGGGAAAATCGAGAATGGGAATGAAAATTAGGCCGGGTTACCTTCAACATTTCTTTTATTTTTTTGTTTGTTTGTTTAAAATTATACTTTCCACCTCATTCTGTCAAAGGATTCTGTACGAGTAGCGGGATTGAATTTTTTAAATCCCAAAAAGTCATTAAGTGCCTCATTTGAATACACCCCCCTAAGTGATAGGTTATAAGCATGTTTGTGGCCGATTAAGCATGTTCAAGATTGTTTATAAAGTGTCAAAATTATAAATAGATGAAAATGAATGATGAGCGTGTAGTACTTGTGGAATTTACGAAATATATGGTTAAAAATGGCTTGATAAATAATAAGTGGTAGCCGAACAAGGATATATTGACATAGATTAATATGAAAACCGTGTTATTGTGCTTTTTCTTATTCCTTCTTTCTTAATAATAGCTCAAATAAGCGAGAGATTATAAATAGATAAAATGAGTTGTAGATAAGTGTGTGGTACTTTTAGATCTCATGGAATATGTTGATGAATAAAAGTTTAATCAATTATAAATAGTAGGCAAACAAGGATGTATTGACATATATAAAGATTGTGGTGTCGTCCATCCTTTCTTAATAAGAGCTCGAATAAGTGAGTTGTAATAAGCATGTTTGGGAGTTACTTATAAATTATTTAATAATAAATAGATAAAAATGAATTGTTCATAAATGAATAGTAATTGTAGGTCATATGAAATGTAGATAAAATGATTTGACCAATTATAGCCCCCTGTTTGACAACCATTATAATGAGAAATTTGGATAAAATGTATTTGAATTAGTAGTTTTTGGGAGAATGTACGGTTAAAAAAAGAAGAATTTTTTTATTTACGTGTAATATTATTTTATTAAAGGATGTGTGATTAAAAAAAAGAGAGAAAAATGTATTAAAATTTTAAAGGGAATCAAACAAGTGCATAATCAATAGCAAAATAAGGGTGGTTGTGAGAATGTGATCAAAATTTATGATAAAATTAGGGCTAAATATATTGACACTACATTATTTTATAAGCGCATGACATTTTAATTGCATAAAAAGTTTATAATTTTATACATTGTCATATTTATGCCAATAACTTTTTAATATCACGTACTCTTACCTTAAATTTATATATGATGGTTTTGTTCAATGCTAAGTGATAATAAAAAAGATTATCTTCATCTCCTATTTCTAAATAAGTCTTAAAAAAAAATGAAATTGCTAGTAAGGATATGTCCCTCATTTAATAGCACATTAACATAATTTTGAGATGGAAATTGTCACTAGGGACATGATGTGCTAATTAACGTTGTTTAAAAATAAAAATGCGATGAAAAAAGTTACGAACATCAATATGACAACAAATAACGATGAAGACTTTAAATGTGATTAAAAAAGATAATACATTCATAATAATTATTTTGATTTCAATATAACCACCTTGGAATTAAATCAATATCATCAAATTAACTATCTTACACATAGTTCCCCTAGGTGATCTTGAATGATGACTATAAATTCATTACAATTTATTTTCATTGCGATATTTGAATTATTAAAAATCATGATTTTATTTATTTATTATTGTTATTTTTTAGGTATGGGAAGAAAATGAGAGAATGGATTACGAAACTAAAGGTTGTCAAATGATTGTATATAGCATAAAATGAGGTAGAAGGTTAAGCAAATAGCTTTGAGGTTTATTTTGATGATGAATTGAGAATAAAAATTGAACTCGTGACATCTTCTTGGTAGCTTAACGGTAGAACGATCTTAATTGAATATTGTATTCTTAATTGAATACTCATGAATTTGAATAATATTGTAGGTCCCAAATACATAAACTTCCTATGTAAAAACGATTTTGGTTTGTAAACAGAAAGTAAAAATCGTACAAATAAGAACACAAGAATTTTCGACCGTAGCCCTGAGGTTCGGCGATCGCTGCTAACGCCTAATCCCCATTGAGCATCCCTAAGGATTTAGCTCGAATCCATTAAGAAAGCCCTTAAAATGGGCAAGAATGTTACATATTTAAACCACAAAGGTTCGACACAAAAAACCTCTCAAACTCTGATCTCTCTCTTTACAAAACACTCACAAAGAATACATTACATTCAGTACAACATAATCTCACAATGAGATTACACAGATCATCAAGAAGATGAATTTACATAGAGGATTTCAGAGTAAAAACTGCCTTAACCCTAGAATGAAAAATCTATTTAAATGGAGTACGATCAATCAACTGATCCAACGGTCCAAATTACACCAAGTGTCAGCCATCCATTTAAAACGCACCAATTCTCAAAAATAAAACACGCTTTCAACCATTCCAGAATCTTCATTTAATTGGATCAAATGACCCGGTTTACTTGGGCTGGCAAAACTGGACCATAAATAATAAATGGGCTAAAAATGTAGCAACCCATTTACAATCTCCACCTTTGCTTCATTTTTAAGACTCTCAATAGTGGACTCAAATTTCACCTCAGTTCATGTGCTCGGTTAAACCTGTCAAAACAAAAGAAAACTAGTTAGTTTCAAGATTCAATAACTTCAAAGAATCTTGAAATTTATTCAATGGTATTACCTTTGTGCCTACATCTGCTGGATTCACTTTAGTGGATATTTTTACCAGTTTTATATCACTCTTTTCAATTATATCCCTTATGAAGTGAAACTTAACATCTATGTGTTTGGTTCTATCATGAAACACAGGGTTTCTACTTAAGAAAATAGCACTTCGATTATCTGAACAAAGCTCCACCTTATTTTCTATAAACCCCAATTAATTTAATAGACCATTTACCCACAAACCTTCTTTTACTGCTTCTGTGGCTGCAATGTACTCAGCTTCAGTGGATGATAAGGCAACTAATTTATGAAGCTGAGACTTTCAGCTAATGCAGGTGTTATTTATCACATAAAAATATGCAGTGGTAGATTTTCTACTGTCTAAATTTCCAGTAAAATCAGAATTAACATACCCTTTTAGTTTAAGACCATTTTTATCAGATTTAAACGTAAGTCCTAAATTCTGAGTACCTTTTAGATATCTGATTAAGTGTTTCATAGCTTCCCAGTGAGTTTCACTTGGGTTGCTCATAAATCTACTTAAAACACTAACAGCAAAGGCAATATCAGGTCTAGAGCACACCATACATACACGACAGATCATACTGCATTTGCATAAGGCACATTTGCCATTCTATTATATTCATCTTCAGTTTTAGGTTAATGTTCAACAGACAACTTCACACAAGCAGATAAAGGAAGGCTAACTGATTTGGATTCATGTAGTGAAAACCTCTTAACTACTTTTTGAATATAGGATTCTTGTGTTAGAAATAATTTTCCATCTGTTTTATTTCTTTTTATTTCCATTCCTAATATTCTTCTAGCAGGTACTAGATCTTCATTTCGAATTCAGATTTAAGTTTTTCTTTTAAGGAATCAATTGTAACTTTATCATGACCAGTTAGAAGCATATCGTCTACATATAGAAGCAAATAGAAAAATTCAGAATTTCCCACACACTTAAAATAAAACACATGAATCATATTCAAATTTATTAAATCAAATGCTTTTTATAAAAGAGTCAAATCTCCTATACCATTGCCTAAGAGCTTGTTTTAAGCCATAAAGGGATTTCTTCAGTAAACACACTAAATTTCTGTTCCTTTTATTTTTAAATCCCTTAGGTTGAGACATATGTATTATTTCATCTAATGTTCCATAGAGAAAAGCGATTTTCACATCCAATTGTTCTAATTCTAAGTCAAATTGTGCTACTAAAGCAAATAGAATCCTAATTGATGTGTATTTAACAACTGGTGAAAATATGTCATTATAGTCAATTCCTTCTCTTTGTGTGAAACCCTTAGCTACTAATCTTACCTTATATCTATTATTGCCTCCTTTCAAATCACATTTTTTTATTTTATACACCCATTTACAGTCGACCAGTTTGCAGTCAATAGGCTTTTCCACCAAATCCCAAGTATGATTCTTATATAGAGAATCCATTTTTTCTTGCATTACAGGAAGCCATCTTGCTGAATCTTTGCAAGAAACAGCCTCTTCAAAAGAGGCTAGTTCAGAACTTAGGGTTTCAGATTCAATATGTTCAGATACATAGTTTGCATGTAAGAATCTAGAAGGGGTTCTAATTACTCTTCTTTCCCTCTCTCTAGCAAGTTGATAATCTTGCAGATTAGTAGTAGGATTAACAGCTTGGTTGTCATTTAAGTTTTCATCAGTTATAACTTGGGTTTGTTCTAGAGGTTGCTAATTGAGTTTGATTTTGATCATTTTGTATATCAATTTCATTATTGGTAGACACAAAGTCTTTATCAGTCAGTTCTTCTCTATTTTTGTCACTAAGACAAGGGAAAACCTCTTCATTAAAAATAACTGATCTACTTATTATGACTTTGTAACCTCTGATTTCTTTCAACCACAATCTGTAACCTTTAACTCCTTCCCCATACCCTAGAAACACACACTTACTGGACCTGGGATCTAATTTAGAGCCAATTTGGTGTGAATAGGCTGCACAACCAAAAGTTTTTAGACAAGAATAATTTGGCATGGATCCAGTCCAAAGTTTTTCAGGTATTTGATAGTTTACAGAGCTTGAAGGACTTCTATTTATAAGGTAACAGGTTGTCTTAACAGCTTCCCCCATAATATTTTGGGTGGACCAGAATTTATTAGCATGCATCTATTTCTTTCAAGGAGTGTCCTATTCATCGTCTCACAATTCCGTTTTGTTGAAGAGTATAGACAATAATTATGTGTCTTTGTATCCCATTATTGCTACAGAATTGGTCAAATTCAACATTGCAAAATTCTAGACCATTGTCTGTTCTTAATGTTTTTATCTTCCTATCAGTTTGATTTTCTACCATGATTTTCCAATTTCTAAAGGTTATGAAAGTATTTGATTTATTTCTTAATAAGAGGATCCAGACCTTTCTAAAAAAATCATATATTATAAGGAGATAATATCTGTAGCCTGAGGCAGTACACACAGGTGCAGGGCCGACAGGTCACTATGTATGTAATCAAGAATATTCTGGGATTTATGTATGCCTGTACTAAATGGCAGTTTGTTCTGTTTCCCTAAGATACAATGTTCACAAAAGTTTAACTTGTGAACTTTGTCTTTTTCAAAGACACCTTCTTTTGAAAGAAATTTTAGTTCTTTCTCCCCAAAATGTCCAAGTCTCCTATGCCACAGTTCTGAATTATTAGACTGAGTCACTAAGTTCACATCATTATTAGGAGACACACACTTAGCACTTATCAAATAGATTCCATTTGTCTTAGGTGCATTAATGATAAGGTTCTGATTTTTCTTGATATTTGTAAAACCCTTATTGATTTCAATCTGATAATCTTCATCATCTAGAGCACCTAAAGTAATAAGGTTCCTTTTCAAGGCAAGGACATATCTAGTATCCTTTAAAGGTAATGTTTGATTACTTTCAAGTTTTAGTATAATGTTTCCAATTCCTTTCACTCCACAGGACTCATTATTTCCTAGTTTTACAAAACCTTCATTTAGATTTGAAAAATCAGAAAACCAGCTAAGATTTGGACACATATGAAAAGAACAACTTGAATCAAGATCCCAATCTTGTCTTGTTCTTTCATAAGAAGAGACAAAGGCAACACCAATGTTTGCCCCTTCTTCTTTATGAGAAGTAGTATTAGCAAAAGGACCATCACCCTGATTAGACCCATTTCTTTGATCTTTAGCCTTTTTAAAACAATCTTTGATAAGATGTCCAGGTTTGCCACAATAGTAGCACTTCCTATTCTTATCATACCCTTCAATGTTTTTCTTAGATTTGCCCTATTATTTCCCCATTTCTTCTTCTGAAAACTCTTGCTGCGATTAGCCTGACTAAAATTACTAACCCCTTTGGACTTAGTCTTAGGAGTAGGTAAAGAAGTTTCAGCACTAAGTGCTTCTTTATGTTCTGATCTTAACTCAAGTTCCCTATTCTTTAGGAATTATGAATTATATCAACAGTTAGATCATCCCTACCATATTCTAAGGCATTCCTTATATCCTTATATCTATCACCCAGTGCATTAAGGAGACAAACTACCTTTTGATCACTTGAGATTTTCTCACCACAGTTTATAAGGTCTTGTGTGATCTTATTGAACCTATCCATGTTTTCTTCTAAGTCAATACTAGGGTCAAACTTATGGCTGAAGAATTGTTTCCATATAAAACACTTATTTGGTAGGATTTTAGTCAGATGTTGTTCTCCAAGGCTTCCCACAGTTTAGCTGCAGTATCAGTGTCACCTAACTTCCTAATAACAGAATCAGATAAGTGCAAAAATAAGGTACTCCATGCCAATTCATCTTGTTCAGTTCTCCTAGCTTCATTTAAGGTTTCAGGCCAAGACTCATCAATAGATTTCATACATATTAATTGCATTAAAAGTGCTTTTATTTTCTGACGCCAGAGACTAAAGTCTCCTTTGCCATCCCACATAGGAACATCAACTTTGGTGGCCATCGTATGCAGAAGTGTAACAATTATTCTCAAAAATTTCAGAGTCAAGATAAAAAGTATCACACAGATCAATTTATTTTATACAGGGACTCAAGATTTGAAACAAAACAACAGTATACAACAAATTGATAACCTCACATATGTTTATACTCAATAAGCAATGTGAATTCAATACATGCAGTTTACGTATACATTTATCACTTCACAATATGAGACAAAATCAGTATACAGGTATGTAGGTTCAATGAACTAATCCAAAAGGTTCAAGCAGTAGAAAATATCACAGTGATATATGTCAGAAATTATTCTAATTTCACAGTTTGTTTAATATTCAAGAATAAGTCACAAAGACATATAGACTTACGCATAGTAAGCTACCAGTTAAATGAAGGAAACAGATATACATTCGAAGAAGAATAATCTCAGACTAAAGAAATTATAGTTCCTGAATAGACCAACATTCGAGTATCAGTTCAAATAACAGTATATACAGCAGATTCACAGTAGAATAAAAAAAACGTATTTCAAGAATTTTTAAAAAAGGTTAGTTTCTTGAATCCCCAAAGTTTCTAGGGTTCTCTCAGGGACCCATAGATAGAGGTAGAGTTAGGGGAGATTTGAAGAAACCTTAGGTTTTTCAAAAATGTTTAAGTACCAAGATCTCACAAATACTGCAAGTATATAACAGCAGGATACTCAGAAACACCAAGAACCAGCTCCTTTTATTTTTGTTTTGAAAAAGACCCAAAGATTTTCAAGAACAGAAAAGTAAAAAATTCAGATCTGAGATTTTCTTCGAACACAACAGCTCAAACATAGTTCGTATAAAAGATTTTCCAAATGCTCTGATACCATTGTAGGTCCCAGATACAGAAACTTCCTATGTAAAAACGATTTTGGTTTATAAACAGAAAGTAAAAATCGTAAAAATAAGAACACAAGATTTTTTGGCCGTAGCCCCGAAGTTCGGCGACCGCTGCTAACGCCTAATCCCTGTTGAGCATCCCTAAGGATTTAGCTCGAATCCACTAAGAAAGCCCTTAAAATGGGCAAGAATCTTACAGATCTGAACCACAAAGGTTCGACACAAATAACCTCTCAAACTCTGATCTCTCTCTTTAGAAAACACTCACAAAGAATACATTACACTCAGTACACCATAATCTCACAAAGAGATTACATAGATCATCAAGAAGATGAATTTATAGAGAGAATTTCAGAGTAAAAACACGAAGAAGACGAGAGGAATATCAAAAATACGATCTACCTAAACCCTAGAATGAAAAATCTATTTAAATGGAATACGATCAATCAGCTGATCTAACGGTCCAGATTACACCAAGTGTCAGCCATCCATTTAAAACGCACCAATGCTCAAAAATAAAACACGCTTTCAACCATTCCAGAATCTTCATTTAATTGGATCGAATGACCCGGTTTACTTGGGTTGGCAAAACTGGACCATAAGTAATAAATGGGCTAAAAATGTAGCAACCCATTTACAAATATTTAGGAAGTTTTGATTAATTCTAAAGTAACAATTCAAGATAAAAATATTTGTTAAGAACTATGTAAATTATTCCTTGTGTTTTAAAGAATACAGGCACAATTAATATATTCAAGAAAGGACTTGATTGAACATATTTTATAGGTAGAATCAATATTTTAAAAGGCATGAAAAACATGAAATTTATGTGGACCTACATTTGAAGAAAGCTCCCCGCATATGAAGAATGCCTGAAAAAGACGATCAATACTATTTAACTGTTTGTAAAGCGGGTTTAGTCGATAAAATGAGTGACTAGGCACCAAAAGGTGTGACTTATGTGAGTTTAGGAGAAAAACTACTGAAAGTAGTAATGACCTTCCCTTTTGTAGTATCTGTCCTTTCTAGTCCGATACAATTCCATTACGCTACCCAATAGATGCTTGCCTTTCATTATTTTATTTTTAACTTTTTCAAGTTAAATTATTTGATTAAATAAAATGAATTATTAATAACCTTAAAATAATCAAAATAATATAAAGATAAAGAAATCCTACTTATGCCTAGAGTCGTAAGGGTTGAATTTCGACCTTACCGTCTTGTAGCACTTATATGCATTTAAAAATCTTTACTAGAATTGAAATAACTTCAGGAAATATTTTCAATCCTAACACGACTTGTTAACTTCATAAATTGATATTATAATCAAACAATATATATACCAATAATAATAATAATAATAATAATCGTTGACTCCAAAAATGTGCTAGTAGGTGTCAATCTTAGTTGACGTCTACGTAAGCAGATTTTCGGTAGGCTTTATATGGATATTTAATCGGAGATTCGAAGACCGATTACGTACGTAAATATAGGTGTGATGTCTTCACAATCGAGAACAATCAAGAAATAAAAAGGATGGCTTGAATGAGCATTCATTGAGAGGAAGTAATAATGTATGTTTATATGTATATTTTTTTGCATCTTTTACAACGTTACAAAAACTGCTATTTATCGTGTCTCAACCGAGCTGGCCACCGTTGGTTCAGATCCACGTGGTCCCATCTAATTGATTGAAGTGTTACATCTCCTTGTCTCACATTAATTACATTGACAAGTACATTTGATAAGGGGTTAGCCTCCCCACATTCTTAGACTGACATATATGACATCTATTGATGCAAAAGTTACATCAACCATTCCTAAAAATACACTCATCAAACCTGCTCTAAAGAATACAATAACTTCGATCGCGAAGGACAAGAGGGAGCCTCAGACATGAAGGGGTTCTCCTTAAGGGATGGGAGCACTTCGACAACGGAGCTTTGATGGAATAGTGCCTTGACTAAGAAGGTAATTCTTGCATTCTTCTTTATTGTTAAATTGATTGCCACGTGTGTGAGCGTGGCGCCTCCACCTGGCCTCCATTGGAAGCTTCAAATATGATCAATTACAACAACAACAACAACAATAATATACTTTATTTTTGTTTTATTTTCATCTAGACTATATTAATGTTTGTTTGGGATTTAAATCATTCTATCTCAAAACTGTTTTTAACTACGCATTTTATAAGATCTATAAAAATTTTCTTACTTTATAATTACACATTCTTCAATTTTTTTCTTTTATCGCTTGAAAATACCTCCCCAACTAAACGCTTAAATTTAATGAAAGGGTAATGAATCTCACAAAATATGGGGATAATATGTGTGTAACAGTTGTGAAATGTGTATTAAATGTGAATGTGTAGATTAAAGTTTTAAAGTTTGACGGTAAATTGTAAGTTATTTGAGATTTGTTTGACGCAATAATTGTGAGTAGAGCTTTTAACAGTAAAACTTTTGTTAATAGAGCCCTTTTTTCTGTACAACTTTTTTGATCAAAAAGTATTTTTTAATTTCAACTAAATACACAATATTTTAAACAAAAGCGTTTTGACGTTCTACCAATGCTTTCCGACTTCGAAAAAGCCCTTCAGAATACATCCTTATAATGTTTCCCAAACAAAGGATTAATTATAAAGTACATATCATATTGGATATTGGATAACTAATACATAATTAGATAAAAAAATTATTTTACATAATGGAATATTATGAATATTTTTTCACAACTATCTTATTATAACACCGTTTCTGTTATTGTTTTAATTCTTGACAGACAATTTTGACATAAAATATTTACGGACAACATTTGACAAACATTCATTGAAAGATGAAAAAAATAAAAAAAAGGCGACTCGGATTTTGCCACATCAAAAATTTCTCATACTTGTGGTCTTTTCCAATTACATATTAGTGGAAGGTAGAAAAGTGCAATAATTAGGAAATCTGCACATGAAATAGGTGAAAATCCAGAAGGTTGCACACTCCCACACCCACCAAAGCCAAATTTGTACGAACGGACGGTCCAACTCAAATTCTCAAAATCTGCCTTTGCAAAAGAGAGTTCTTCCACCGACCAACATGGAATTACCAAGTGGCGATTCGGTGTCACCTGAGTGTTAAAGTAGCAAAACTGTGCAAACGAATAGCACGCAAACACTCTTAATATTACCCATTCCCACTCTGCATCTTCTCAACACCGAACTTCAAAGATTTATCAAGGAAGAAGCCTTTTCTCGGTTTCTCTTAGACCCTCTGGCGCTTGCTGTATCAGAAATCTTGATTTTGATACCCTTCACTTTGTGAGCGAAACCCATTTCTTAAGTTTCTATACGAGACTTTCTTTTTGTTGTTTTTTCTTTCTCTTTTTTGATTTCAATGCAATTCATCAAAATTTTTCTTTCTCTTCATTTGCCTTATCTGGTGATTTTGCGGATACCCTTTTGGTTGTCGTCTTAAAAATCGAATCTTTATTCATTTTCGAAACTAAAAAATTGGATGATTTTCTCTTGAAATCAATTTAATTTATGGGTTCTTGGATGTTAATATAGGCGTAGATACGGATTGACATATACATATACGTTTTTGTTTTGTGAAGCGACAAGTGGTAGATGCGAAGGGGAAATTGGTAAGGTGAGATGAACTCAGCGTTTAGTGAACAGATACTTGCAGACAAGCTCTCAAAGCTTAACAGCACTCAGCAGTGCATTGAAAGTATCCTCCACTGTTTTGCTTGTATATTTGATGAATTCCTTATATTTTGGTGGAAAATTGTTGCTAAGCATTTTTCGTTTTCATTCTCTTGTCTGTCAAAGAAAAAGACCCGGCGGATCTGATTCTCTCTTTGTGATTTTTCTGGTTCTTGGCTGGGTAAGTGGTTGAATTGAATGATATACATTATGTGTCTGTTATACTGCTTTCCTTGAGGTTGTTTGCTATCTCATTGTTTATAATTAGTGAAACTGGATGGCTTGTTTCGGCATTCCATGTTGCTGTTGATCCTTCCTTTTCTTTTTTGATCCTTTGATGGTTTTCTATAATTAGATGGCCCTAGGGTTTTACTTGCATCTCTCTTGATCACGTGTAGGCTTAAAAACGAAAGTCTTGGAGTTCTGGATTTAACATGGGAAAACTTAAGGAAGAAATGGCAGTCTACCTAAGTACACACGAACTTTTGTCTGTGATGTGTTTATAATATTAGGACCTTTTATCCAGTTTCCAAAAATCTATTTTTTTTTTTTTTTTTTTTTTTGCCAGTTTAATACTATTAATCAAATGATGAACAAGTAGGTAGTAATACGCTATCTTCCCTCCCTAATTACATCATTTTTTTACTTGTTGAGGTATAATAGTTTTACCTGATTAGTTATTCACATATCTTATTGACATGCTTGAAATATATATTTCTACTTTATTAGCATGTGTACTGGTATCTCTTGGATGTGTTTGCTAATAGGTTCAATTAGTTGTTTATTTCTCCTTTTCCATTCTATATGGCTAGTTTTATCACAATACCGTAAGAATGATTGCACTGAAGATTTGCTTGCATAGGGGTTTATGATGCATCATTTAATTGAGCAACACAGTTTGCCGTTAGGTTTGTAGTGCTACACTACTACTTTATTCTGGAACAAAATAAGCATAAATTTGTATCTTATATGATCACAAACGTATTAGCAATTTGATATAATCACTTCTTGAATGGTTCTAACTGCACGCACCTTGTTTCTAGTTTCTACTACTTAATTTTTAGTTATTTTTTTGGCATGCTTTGTTACCTTAACTTTAACCATAGCATTGTCGCACTGGTGCATTTTTCATCAAAGTAATTCAGAGAAGGTTGTTGCAACATGGGACAAACAATTCCATAGTTCAGAGATGGCTAAGAAAGTACCTCTTTTGTACGTTGCAAATGATATTCTGCAGAACAGCAAGCGCAATGGAAATGAATTCATCATTGAGTTTTGGAAGGTTCTTCCTGCAGCACTCAAGGAAGTTGTGAAGGAAGGCAATGATCGTGAGAAGAATGTGGTATCCAGATTGGTAAGCTATTTTCTGGTCATTATTAAGGGGGTGTTTGAGCCATATTATTTTGGTAATAGTACATTCTTGAATAGTGTATTGATGGGAAATGTGTGGTTAAAAAATAAGGAAATCTTTTTGATTTGCGTGTAATATTATTTTATTGAAGGATGTGTGGTTGAAATGATGTCAAATCATTGTTTAAGAATGCATTTTTTTTTGGAATAATGTGGCTCAAACAGGCACTAAGATTGTGATTCTTGATTGGTTAGTTGAAATTTCTTGACCAGTATTATCATCATATTGATAGGTTAAGATTTGGGAAGAAAGGAGAGTTTTTGGATCTCTCAATCAAAGCCTTGAAGATGTTATGCTTGGAGAAGAAATGCCTCCACCTTTAGAGTTTGGGAAAAAACGTTCCCGTCCTGTCAGCATAGTTAAAAATGACTCACGATCTATAAAAAGGGTAGGATTCCGCCCCTGTTGTCTTTTTATGGGATTATAATTAATCTCTGTAACTTAGTCTAATTCCATAATATTTATATTAATTACCAACATCATATGGTTCTTATTCCTCATATATTTTTGTCTGAAACCAGAAATTGACTATTGGAGGAACAGCAGAAAAAATACTTTCAGCTTTCCACTTGGTGCGCAGTGAACATACTACTGAAGATGAAGAAATGAATAAATGCAAGTCTGCAGTTAATCGTGTGAAGAAACTTGAAAAGGACGTCCGCATGGTCTTAAAAAAAGGTAGGCTGGTATTTGGACAAGTTACGTCTTCCATGTAGGCTCGTAAGTACTTGCTTAGTATTGTAAAGGTTAATACTTAGGAACTTCTCACTGAAGGAGAAGAAAAATAAAATTTGCTGAAGAGCATTGATAATAATCTTTTAGCAGTCTTCTCGTTGTTTCCTGAGGTTATTCATGGTTTAAACACATGATGTTCTTTTTCTTTTATTATCAAAACTTGTCGTATTTGTTGTGCAGCTAAGGATTCATCATGGAACACCTTAGCTAAAAAAATTGAAGACGAACAGAATCTTTTGAATGAGAGCATTGAGAAACTTGAAGTTGTTGAATCAAATAGATTGGCCCTTGTATCTCAGTTACAAGATGCGCTTCATGAGCAGGTATATGATAGATTCTTTTCAAGAATTACTTTCTATATATTTGCAGAACTCGAAGATTTGGGTTGATATTCAAGATATCTTGCGGTTGATTCTTTGATTTTCAGGAATCTGAACTGGAGAATGTTCGGACACAGATGCAGGTATGTACCATGATGAATATTTATCTGTAAGAGCCCCTATTCTATGATGAATATCCAGCTGTAAGAATCTCTATTCTAGATTCTCCCATGTCCTATTTCTTTGGAGTAAAAGGATCATGCCTATGTTCTATTTCTTTGGAGTAAAAGGATCATGCCTATGTTCCCCTTGTTCTGTTTTTGTTGTGTGCTACAATGATAAGTTTGAAAACCATGCCCACATGTCTATTATTCACTCATGTCTATTAATGCAGTTGTGTGCATTGTGTTTCCTACTATGCCTTCGGTATGCAATGACTTTAAGGAAGACAGTACTTTGAGTTGGAATATTAGTAAATTCATTTTTAAAAGGAACACGATGTATGCACAATGGGGGAAAACTGCAGCATTATGCTAGGACCCCAGCTGTATTTGTTGCACAATATCAGAATAGAAATGAAATGTTGTATTTTATTGATGAATCTGAGAAAAACTACAATACTAGAAGAGAAAACGCATAGCTATTTGGGAGGGCCAGTCTCCCCACACTCTCTACTACTCAATTTTCTCTCCCTTTCCCAGATCCCCCCCTCTCACATTTGTTGGCATCCTATCTCACCATATATCCCACAATACCCCTGCCGCTAATTGAATACGTCTACTGAATCTGCTTCTCTATTCTACCGGATCCTTCTAGGGTATGTAGGCTTGATAGGAGTCTATCATTACTCGTCCCCCGGAATTCACCTTGTCCTCAAGTTGAAAATTTGGACCAATTCCAGTTACGATAAGAGCAGAGAAGGGATATTTCAACCTTAAAAATTTGGTGGACCGATTAACTACGAGTAGTATATTGTCCATGAAAACCCATAATCGGTCGTAGCCCTTCTCGAATTTTCTAGAAAATGAAACCAATGGATCAGAGGAATATTGTGGAAGGTACCATAATTGATTAACTCCGCGACTCCCTTTGCTTGTGCAACTATCGAATTAATTTACAACCCTAACGTATCAACAACCTCCACACCTTTGATGGTACTAAAAATCCTTCCACTTTTTGTAGCCACCTTCCCATCCAAATTTATTATCATTGATTTCTCAAACTATTTCTTCTGTCTCATTGTTTGGCAGTAAAGTCCTATGGCCCCTCTGATTAAATTCATTCCGACCCACTTTGGAAGGCACCAAATACCTTATGAACAAACGAGGAATATCCCAGAAAATCCCTTTTTTGAACTTCCAATTGATTACTCCCTTCTTTCCTTGTTTCAGCAAAACCTGCAGCTCCTTGTTTCGACAATGATGACCTTGAATGTATTCCTCATCATCTCGATAACAAGCCTCTTTTTCCCTCCTGCTCTGTAACTCAATGTCTGTCAATGTTTTAAAGGGATGTCCTTTTGTCGTGGCCAGAATGAACATGGAGGTGGTGGTGGATTTGGTGTTGATTGGGTTGGTTTGATGTGGTGCCTGGTGGGTTACGTGTATGGACAGGGAAATAGGGGAATTGTGGGCTTGGGTTATAGGTAATACCCCAGGGCCAGAATGGTTGCTCTGATACCATTTTTTAAGAACCTGAAAATTGTCGCTAGAATTTCTGTTGATGGAATGATGGGTGCAGCTCTGAGATGCCTTGCAATCTGGAGATCAAGGACCGGCTAGACACAATTTAGTAACTGGGAAATTGATGTAGTCTAGGTGAGAAAAAGTGGAGTAATAAATTGTCATTGAATTGCTAAAAGTGCAAAGAACTGATGTTGAAATGAAAACAGCAATTAAATGACACTTTTGAGAGGCCTGGAGCTCTCCTAATTGGCTCAACCATGCAATATTTTCCTCCCTATTGCATTCTACCTTTTTTGTTTTTAAGTATTTTGTAACCAAATCTAACAGAACTTGTTATTATTAACTGCTTCTCAATTCTTTTGGGTCCTTCTAGAGCTTGATAGGAGTTTATCACATTAGTCCTCGACTCGTTCACTTAGTAGAAAATTGGTCCCAATCTAATTTTTATTTTTATTGTTTTACTCCCCAACCTATCATTTATTTGACTCCATAGTTCCCCAATTGATAGATAATTAACTGTAAAAATTCAACATTCTTATAAAAAGATGATCCTAACCTTATTATCTGTGTTCACTAGGGTAATGTGCCTGTGTTCGCACATTGCTGATACGTGCACTTCTTGAATTATGGTCATTTTTCTTTCTTTATGAGAAATATTGTATCCTTTTAACTCAAATTTATTATTAAATAAGTAGGTACTCATATTTAAAATATTTTGAAAAGAAATATTAATAACAAGTATAAAACTAATTTTATGCTATATAATTGAAGAATTTTAAAGAATTTAATCAACATGCATTTGAGTACGTTTTTGAATAATCCGTGTCGGCGTGTCCGATGCACAACGTGTCGAATACATGTGTCCGTGTCTGTGCTCATAGTTTATTCTCAATTTCTATAAGACATAAATAAAAATAAAACTAACAGAAAAGGGAGACAATCGGCCAATTTTTGCACATTTGCACCACCAGAGGCTTAAAAATGAACTGTGGCTTTCTAAACATTGGACCAAATCCTTCTTTGATATTCAGAACAAAAAAAAAAAGAAAAAAGAAATCCATTCTCTATCCTCGTCATTTGGCTCTTGGCTTCCCTCAGACCACCACAAATCGTGAAAGGGAACTCCAGAAACACTGATACGAGCACCGTCAACATCAACAAACCCTAAATGGCATTGCTCCTATTCTTCCTTCATCCCAAAGAATGCATTCCACAACCAAAGCCCTTCTCCGAACCCTTTTGCTTATCAATAAGTGCCCTGTCGTTGGGTGGTGCTGCCGCCACTATTTTATTGATATGTTATACCATTATTATTATACTTTTTCTGGATATCTCGTTTGTAGGATGACTTAAACCAATCGGTTTAATTTCGGATGATATTTCATTATTGCTTATAGAGCCGACGATCTGGTGACGGTGGATGCTGGTGAACACCTTGTATGAGTCTCTGCTGGCTAATGTTGGTGAAGCTGCCACCGTATAGGAGAACCTGCTGCTGATAAGTGGGTTTAGTTGGTTGGGGGATGGCATTAGTCAGCAGCGGTTGGAAAGTTGGAATGGATGGCGATTAACCTTTTAGCGCAAGTGTAATGACATTTTTGTCCCTAAAAAATGACACCTGACACATGCATGTATACTTGACATCTGTCAATTGGGGGACCCTGGTGCTGCAGAAATGATAGATTAGTGGAATTAAATGCCAAAAAAAGAAAAAAGATTGGGAACCTGTTAGCTAGTAAGTGAATAGGCTGGTAATGCTGCAATTTTTCCCTGCAGAATGGAGATAATAGATAAATGGACTTTGATCAGTTTTAACATTATGCTAATGTGTTTTTTTTATTTTTATTTATTTTTTATTATCAAATTAATTTCAGGTAGCACAGGCACAGGCGGACAAAGGTGCAAAAATGCTGAAATATTTGGATGGAGATGCAAATGCATCAATTGTATCATCGGATGCCAATACAAAACCTGCAGCACAAATGATGAGAAAATCTGCTGCATCTATTGCTGCTGAGGTTGCAGATAGGCTTGCAGCTTCAAGCTCCTCTCGGTATATTATGACATCTGTCCTCTCCACATTTGCAGCCGAAGAAGCCAAAAATGCTGGGCTGATGAATTCTTCAACATCATCTGCTTCTTTCTCATCCAGGGTTAGTAGTCCAATACTGAAACCCGAAAACCATCTGCCTGTTTCAGATTTAAATGTTTTCATGCCAGCACTACAACTCAATTATCCCCAAAATAACGCTTATCAGTCCCTGATGGTGACTCCGCCTACAATACAAGGTCAAATTTCAAATTCTAAGGTTCAGTATCATTCCATCCCTAATCTACCACAGCAATATATGCTGCCATCAGGTGTAATAGTGGGTTCATATGATTATGGTAGTCTTCCTCCTTTGCCACCTGGACCATCACCTCCTGCACCTCCACCCTATATGGTGAACCCAATGGTGCCTTTGGTCCAGCAACCACTTGTAATGGGCCAACAGCCACCCACATTCTCTCACCAGCAGCTGGGCCCATTACCTCAGCAACCACCTTCAGCTCCTAATTTTAGTCTTCTACCTCCCATGCAGGCTCCTGAGATGGTGTACAATGGCCCCCCTTATCAATCACAGTGAAAAATTTTAGATGACAGCCGCTATCGAAAGGGCAGACAATATACTGAAGAGTTCAAATTTTTGTTTGTGGAAATGGTTGTTTTAGATACATAGGTTTAGTGGTTAATCCTATCAAATAGAGATTGGTATGAATAGCATTTAATCTATCCACTGGGAAAGAGCAGTGACCTCTATCGCAGTTGTCTGTTGTCTCTTTCTCAGTTATGATAGACCAGTATGATGATGAATCAGAATGAGTTGGCAATTTTGTATTTTCTGCTCAAGCTAAGCTAAAATGATTAGCTTTTCTCCCTGAAGATCATTCTGGAGCCCTGCATTTCTTTGAAGGCTTTGAATGAATATGTGAACTGTTGAGGGGAGCATCTGCTTAATTTTATATTGTGTAGTTTTTGCTAGTGATTGTTATCAGTTTTTCCCTTTCAAAATGCTAACAAGTGATGCAGCCTTCCTCTTTCTGGTTGATAAAATTTTGTTAATTTGACTAAAATATATCGGCCTGAATAACAGGGGATTTATCTAACGCGAGTTTATTTAGCTTGAATTTGTTTTGGTTTTCTATGATTAATACTGTGCAATATGTTCTGATTTTTTCAATGCAACTTGTTAAAGGTGTTAATGGTTCCATGTCTAGTCCTGGAAGATGAATGCTTCCGCTAATTAACTTCATTGTTTCTTGTAGAAATAGATCACTGGCTTGAAGTTAATAACCACAGAAATAGCAAGAACAGAATTTGGCTTGACAAAGGTTCTGTATTTCTTAGGTATTCTAATTTTTTTGTTTTAAGGATGAAATCAGTCTTAAAATCAATTTTATTGTGCTTCTAGCCTCAGACTTGTCAACGGAAGGGATTATGGAGATTACCTTTCCATAATTAGTGTATATATGTAATTACTGTTTAATATACGATGTAATTAGACATACTATAGATAGAGTCAAAACTATAGCTATAATTACTAGAATTGAATCTTGATTTATATTTAATTTTCTATACAATGAAAAAGATCCTCAGGAGGAGAGCATTTACCCAAATCTTGACATGGTATTAGAGCTCTCGAAGAAATTTTTTGATTTTTCGGTATTTCGAGTCATTGAGGATTAAATTTTGATCTAGTGACTAATTTTATTCAAGTCTTGGAGTTGGCGGTATCTGCTTGCCTCTCAGTTTGACGGCAATTAGTTCTGGGGCTGTTGACATTTTTGTTTAGTGAGGGTTGTTGAAAATCTTTTACAGAGGAGGTGAACCAATTCGGCGATATTGGCTTCATCTGGTTGATCGATTTGGCTATTAACTTCTAGATTGTCGGCGTCTCTACCGTGGACTTCCAGAAATTCTGTTTGGAGGTCTGGAATTCTGGTGCGGTGAGCATGGACAAATCTGCATTCTGTTCTGCGATCTGTGTTCTTGGGTGATGGCTGCGCTATCGGGATTTGTTTGGTGAGACAATATTATAAAGAATATTATTATGTTTAGCTTCCAATTTTAATTCGTATTTTAAGAAATATAATTAGGTTTAATTTAGTTGCTTTTATTAGATATTTTCCTTCTTAAAATAGAATATTTCAAACTATATATAAAGGGCTCTTTTGCATTGTAATAAGACAACCTTTGATTATGAAATAAATTGAATTTCTCCCCATCTCCTTATCTCTTCCCCTCTTCCTTTCTCATCTTCTCTCCCCTTCCTCTTCTCCTATAATTCTAGTGTCTCATCGTGTGTCATTTGGTCTGTCAGGCATTTGGTATCGTGAATTTCTGTTTTGGGTAGTGAATTATTTCATTAGGCGTTGGGTTGTTGCACATTTGATTTGGGCTGTTTTCTTTTAGTTGTGTTGTGGGCTTGCTTGTTGGGTTATTGACTATAAGACAACTTTTGATTATGAAATAAATTGAATTTCTCCCCATATAAAGGGTTCTTTTGCATTGTAATAAGACAACCTTTGATTAAGAAATAAATTGAATTTCTCCCCATCTCCTTATCTCTTTCCTCCCTCCCTTTCTCATCTTCTCTCCCCTTCCTCTTCTCCTATAATTCTAGTGTCTTATCCTGCGTCATTTGGCCTGTCAGGCATTTGGTATCGTGAATTTCTGTTTTGGGTAGTGAATTATTTCATTAGGCATTGGGTTGTTGCACATTTGATTTGGGCTGTTTTCTTTTAGTTGTGTTGTGGGCTTGCTTGTTGGGCTATTGACTGTCTTTCATCTGTGGCTGATTTTGGTGGACAGTCTTTTAAGGCTGAATTCTGTTGGGTCATTCCTGAATTTGAAGGAGCACTTTGGGCCTTATTGGTTTATGGGCTCTCGTATTGCTGATTTTATTGAAGTATTTCTGTTGGGCCTATTTTATTTGTCAACTTTTTTTGGAGTATTTCTTTTAGGCCTATTTTTATTTCTCAGAATGTCTACTGAAACCTATTTTGCTAAGTTTACAAGTAAGAATTCTGCAGTGTGGGCATTTTAATTTCATATGTTCCTTAAAGGCAAAGAACTTTGGGGTCACATTGATGGAACCTCTTTGGCTCCTACAGATAGTAATAAAGAGCGAAGTCAATGGAGGGCAAAATATGCTTGCATTATTTCTTGGATTTTGGGATCAATTGAGCCTCACTACGTTGTCAAGTTTTGTAACTTAATAATGGAGTTAGGATGTTGAGCTCACATGAATTGATATTTAATTTCCACCAAGTACTATAATTGTTTTAGCCTCTATTTTATCTAAATGAATGAATGTTTAGATCAATGTTTCTAACTAAATCTAATATAATGATTGTGATGACGAATTCAACAATATTATGTAAATTTGAAGGAATAAATCAATATGAGAAAGCTTAGGGTATGATTTCATCTCACTATCAACAATGTTTCTCAATTATATAGTTATCTCTAATTAATTTTTTTCAAGTTTATAAGCAAGAAACCTAATTTAATTCTTTTTTTTAAAGATCATGAGTGTCCGGGCCAGCTCATGCGCACCTCGACTAATTCCACGGGGTCCTGAAATTTACAGTTGGGTACTCACATTAGTGGTTTTGAGGAGACTCAAACTGATGACCATTGGGGAGCAAATCCAAGGCCTGACCACTGAGTTACCCCTCAAAGTTGAAATCTAATTTAATTCTTCTCCATCTCTCGAGTGTCGAGTAAAAACTATTTCTATACTTCAATTCCAATATTTTTATTCTAAATTAAAATTTAGAAATTATTAAGTTTGTGGTTCTTAGGTGGAACAAGCTCTAAAGATTTTATACTTTCTCTTGGAACCTATAAAATTTAGGTTGTGTTATTCTTAGATAGAGCTTAATTTCTCTTTCTCGCGTGTCGAAATTGACTAGTATCAAATTATTTAATTATTGATCATGCAATTAAAAACATTAAACCAATGACAATAATAAAGGGAATGAAAAATTTCATAGAAATAACTAAATAAAAGCAAAATATAATATCAAGTTTGGCTACATCAAACCTTAGATTAGAAGTTTAGAATATGATAGGAAACATGGAAACCATCAAATTTATGAAGAACATAGGGAGAAAAGAGAGAAACTAGTATTGTAGAGATTCAATCTTCTTCTCTTTGTTGACATTAACTCCTTGCTTATTGCCTTCTTTGCTTTGTTGAATTCTCCCCTTAAAATTGGTCTTTACGGTTGTATTTATAGTTTTGCAAAGTTCCAAGAAGAGTTGGAGTCGAATTGGGTTCTTTTCAAATGCCAAAAATAAGAAAACTAGGTCTCATCGACGACGCCCCGAAGCAGCACAGCGGTTTCGCGATGATTATGTTATTGGCACTGCAGCGCTAAACTTTTGTTTCTTCTCCCGTAGCGCCCATGCTATGGTGCTAGGGCGCCCAACCCTTGCTTTTCTCGAGCCTGGGCCCTAGGATGCCCGGGTTCTTTCCTTTTTTCTTGATGACATTGTGGCGCCAAAGGGTTGGTGCTGCTGCTCCGGCAAACTCCTTCGATTCATTGGCTTTCTTTCCTTCTATCACTTAATTTATTTCATCGCCTCATCAACGTCACACTTTTCTCCAACTTTTGTAGCATTCAGGCCACGACATCCAATCCATAAAACAACCATCAAAACACAAAATATCACAATTAAGTAGCATTAATTCATGAATGGAATACACTCATCAATAATCTGCAATAATTATCACAACTAAGGAAATTTGAAATTATTTGAAGCGGGTCTAAAATCAAGATTCAATTCTAGAAATAGTAGTTATTATTTGACTCTATCTATGGTATGTGTAATTACATCGTGTATTAAAACGTTATTATATGTATGCACTAATTATGGAAAGTTAATCTCCATAATCTCTTCCATTATATGACAAAACAAGAAGATGAGCTTATATTCTACTAAACTTGGAATTGGCTCCATGAATCTTCATGATAAACAAATAAGCAATGGGAAAGGATTAGCCCCTGTTTGGCCCCCATTACCTGAAAATGGTAATGGGGGGAATATTATTTTTTAGAAAAATGAGTGGTTGAAAAAGAAAGTAAAGTTTTCGATTTACGTGTAATATTATTTTATAGAAGATTGTATGGTTGAAAATAGGAGAGAGAAAAATGAAATGTAATGTAATGTAATTTAATGTTAATCAAACAGGGGCTTAATGTTCCACCCATTCGATATCGTTTTTGCAATATGTAGTCAAGTCATTTTGGAGTTAGTCAAATTGGATTCATTCAAGTTAGAATATATGCTCTAAGTCAATTTTTTTCTTTGTTTGTCATCATCACACTTTATTATCCATTGTCATATATGAGTTTGAGTTTAGTTTGTGGACAATAGGTTCTTGGTGGATGAACCACCCAAATGGGGGAGTGCCCATAAATAAATGATATTAATGATTAAGTTTAAGGATGGTATGTATGATGAATTTGATTTGTATCTACAATTTTTTACTCTGTGTTTTGCTTTTGGCACCAATATTAATGGAGACTTGCAATTCTCATAGGCATTTTGCTTCAGGAAATGATAAAAGTAGCTTTATTTCTTATGTTGTAGGTTCATCTTTGAAAGCAATCATTTCCAGTTTGGATTTTTTGTGGTGAGTGGTACTTGCTAATATTTCTTTTGGCATTGTACCTTTACTTTGTTTCATGATGTCTCATCAGCACATTTTATGCCTATTCTCCTATGTCAAAAGTTGGATGTAAGTATGCTATACTTCCTAATTAGGAAATAGGTCTGTATTCTACAATATGTACAATTTTCCTATTGAAATGTATTTTCTTGTTTTTCTGGGATTCCAGGGGTGGATTGATACGTGCTGGTCTGTGCTACAACTGGTTGGCGCATTTTAGTTGTTTTAATTATGGAATGAATTTCTCTGGTTAGGATATGCAATCTCTCTTATCACCCTCATTTACATTCTTGGCATACCAGTTTCAGATACTTCATTTTTTTTTTTTGTGCATGAACTTCTTGTAGGCTGCCGTGTTATGCTAATGGTACTAGTTATTTTTTCTGCTTCTTGGGGAGTTGAGGGGGAAAAATGTTTCAATTTCCTTCATGTGACAAGATCTGCACATATGAGATACAAGGAACTTGGTTAATTTCTTGCAGGACTTACATTCTAGAGGTATATTGACATGTAGATGGATTAGCCCTTAATTATGCATGGTATTCTTAGGATGCCGTTAGCTATACTCGATCGATGAGCTTGAGTTTGCTTATTTGAATGCTGACATTACTTACTCTTTACTTATTCTGTTAGTTTGTTAGTGAGTCATAGCAAAAATGAGTTTGCTGATAGTTTCGCAATGGATATCCTCCTTTCAATTGAAGAGCTTGATTGGAGTGGCTTGTTATCCTTTTGAGATTTGGTCAGGTTTTGGCTCCTGCAGTTAATTAAACGGCTCCATGTTCATCTGACAAGCCTTTTGTTTTTTGGGAATGTTGTCTCGATGATATAAGTCATGTCTAGTACAAGGAGATATTTGCATGTCAAATCTTTTCTTTTCAACGGTAACAGCTTGGCATGTAGTATTAAGCTCTCATGGACGCAGATTTCACACAACCTCTCTTGTTTTATGTTATTTTTTCCCCCCTCATTTTCTAATTTGTACTTTATAATGCAAGATTTTAAGGATTGATGGAAACATGAAAAGATCCTTCCAGGAAGTGTTACTATTCCGTTGGAATATGCCGCTGCTTTAGTTATTATATGTTTTACCTCTTTGACACATTAGATAGGTATATTGACTATGTATTAATTTGCAAAAGAACTTTTGTGTTTTGTGCAATTTATCAGTAATGATTTAAGTAACTCCATTCGTCTTCTAAACTAGGTACTTGTTTGGAAAGCATTGGTGGAAGGACACAGAAAGTATAGTTTATCTACTTATTTATTTAAGTATTGACAACATATTTTTTTATTCCTCTTTGTCCATGCTAATGGCTAAATGGGATTCTTCTTGTCTTCTGTCTGTTCATATTTCCTCCTCCTGCTATAACTAAGTTTTGGTACCATTCTTTTTGTTTCAATCTGTTTTTGTTTTAGGTTCTGTTTCTTGCGGGTTCAGACATTGTGGGTGGTTTAAATCGATACAACCTTCCTTTTCCTGGAGGATTTTAAGTCTGGTACTATTTAATGATAACAGTTATAGTGATATTGCAAATTTTTCTTGGTTGTTTCCGTAAGTGGTGACAATTCAGTGACAGTGGGTGGCTGAGCTAAGTCCATTATTGCATTTATTTTGGTCAGAATTATATTTTTTGCAATAGCGTTGGTTAAATTTTCGTTTTTGTGTTTGGAAGAAATCTTCATTAACACTATTGAGTGCTGTCAAACTTTTGTGATTGAACTTGATGGGATGCATGCAATCCTTCTGTAGAAGGCGTCATGATATCTTCTTGTACTTTGTGCTCAGCATCCATATGGTTATACAAATACTGGTCGAGGTTTTTGGAGTTCTCAGTATTGTTATGGGAATTGTGCTTGTCATCATTATTGTATTCTTAAGATTTTACGTAAAATGCTTTTGGATTATTGTCTTCTACTTGATTCGACATATTGTGAAACCCCTCCATTGCGCCTTTAATGTAGCCTCAATTTATCATTGTGGTAGTCACTCGACTTGTTGAGTGTAATAACTCATTTGAAACCTTTACAGATTCTATCTTTATGTTGGCTGGCTGCCTGCCTGCTTCGACATTGCTGAACAATGTGTCCCTGAGCTTGGGACTCGTGATTGATGGCCAATATAGCATCTTCCACGTAAGGTGAGAAAAATTGCTGCTGTTGTCAGGGAAGGAGATAAATTTAATCCAAATAAGGTATTAAATCAGTCCAAATAAGACTTGTCAGCTCAGTCGAAGTATGACTTAATACTATTCTCCGAATTATTTTTTCAATCAAGATGAGTGGTTGATGGATTTTGGCTGCAACAGCCATTTATACATCATTTCACATTCATGCAAGCAGGTGACTTTCTTGAATTCAATGTTTTGAAAGTTATAATGATTTTTTCAGTTGGGCAAATGAATTTTTACTTTTCAATATTGGATTATTCCGTTCATGTTTGTTATTGTAACATACACTACTAACAGTCTTCTGATTTGGAAAAGTATGTTTTTGTATAGGAACAAGTACATGAAAATTAATATTAGATAACATTAAAAATATAATTAGTACAATTACAAAATGGAAAACAAACGTCTCAAATATAATTTTACAATAAAAAGACGAAATAAATATTTATATTACGCACGTGATTTCCATGAAAAAGCACACGAGGCCTTAGCCGAACATGGTGTTTTGAATTAGTTATATTAAAATTCTTGAACAATTAAATAAAGACGTCATACTTCGCCTGCTCAAATATCGTAGGAAATTATTGTGTATTCCAGATTTGTAAGATTTATTTTTTTGTCCTACTTTGTTCGCTTTTCCCTTTCTAAAATTCGAAACAAACTTTGTTTTTTGTTTTGTCTAATGTGTTGGATTTTTTTTTATCCAAATTAGGTTAGGATTTTTTTGGGGAAAATATTTTTTCCTTTACTACACACGTTTTTATTGGATAAATATTATTTCCTTTATTCCACATGTTTTTATTGTAAAAAAAATATTGTTTTCTTTATTCCACATTATTTTTTATTATGTTTTCATCTTTATGGTATTTTTAGGGTTTGGCATGCACCTTATAAATACTACTCTTTTCACAAGTTTTGTATTATTGAAATATCGAATAAATGTGTAGGCATAGTTATTGTATTTTTTCTCTCCATATTCGTCAATTGAATAAAATACTCATTTCCTCTTATTCTTTGTCTTTAATCTTCTTGTTTGTTTGCGATCATATATTTCAGATTGTGTCGTATATATTAGCTCTATCCATTTTATTTCCCAACAAGTGGTATCAGAGCTATTGATTGTGATTGAGGTTTTTGTTATTGATGGCAACCATGAAGTGTAAAATTTCGCACTTGGATCGCAATACAAGATTCTTGTTGTGGCAAGTGATGATGCGAGCCATACTTGCGTAGATGGATTTTGATGATGCATTGTTGGGATTTGACAAAATGCCCACAACTTGGATGATGGAGGGAAACAATAAAAGGATTGGAATGCACTCTCACAAATCCAGCTTCATCTTTTTAATAATATTCTTTAGGATGTTTTGAAGAAGAAAACAGCAATTGCGTTGTGGTCAAAGTTGGAGCAATTGTGTATGGCTAAAAGTCTGCATCTAAAGCAGAGGCTATATGCTTATCGCTTGGCAGAAGGCGGATTTTTGAAAGATCATCTGGCTGTATTCAAGGAGATCGCGCTGATTTGGAGACTTCAGAGGTAAAGTATGATGAAAAAGATTTGGCTTTAATCCTTTTGTGTTTATTGCACGCTTCATTTACTTTGTTTAGAGACACAATCTTGTATAGTCGTGACACTCACCATTGATGATGCGTATGATGCCTTGTTTTCAAAAGAGAAGATGAAGCATTTGGTTAGATCTAAGGCGAACGATGGAGAAGGCCTTGTAGTTCTGATCGGATCGGAGAAGTGGTAAGTCGAGGTCAAATTTCAGTATTTAGGTTTGTTATTATTGCAAAAAGAAATGACACATTAAGTGGAATTGCGACAAATTGCAGAACAAAGGTAATTTGACTGCAAATCATGGGAAGCAATCAAATACTTCAGATGAGACCAACATAGTCGAGAATTATTTGAGTGATGAAGATGTTTTGACAATTTTTGACATGGAATTCAAGCCTGACGAGGGGTGAATTTTGGATAGAGCTTGTGCGTTTCATGTGTTCCAATCGGGATTTGTTTGAAACGTATGAAATGGTGAAACAAGGTGGCATGGATAATAATGAACCTTGTTGGGTAGCTGGTATTAGTAGATTCAGATTGAATCTCGTGAATGGAACATGTAAAACAATTGATCACGTTTGATATATTCTAGACTTGTAGAAGAATCTGATTTTGTTGAGTACTCTTGATTCAAGAGGATACACATTCTCTGAAGGAGGTGGAATCTTGAGGGTTCAAAAGGATATTCGTGTTGTATTGAAGGGATGGAAAAGTTTCCAGTTATACATCTTGCAAGGTCGGACGTAATTTGTGAAGAAAAGTCAGCATATATTTAGAACTATAATAGAGATTCAATTTGGTATTGTACCTTTGGAATTTTGTTTGGAGTCCATATTGAAGAATATTATTCAGTCGAGTTTAGAGAATATGAGTAATTTTACCATCACATGCGGTTTCATCGTATTCAGTTGCTAGAGATAGACCCATTGGAGATAGGTATATGGATGTTGATTCGGTTGCACATGCTTTTAGCATTTTTGATGGTGTTGAGACTCGCTAGGGGCCTTTTATGAAAGCATTGAGAGTTGATTCTGCTGCAGTGTGTGCTTTGACACTTTTTGGTAATTTCTAATTCTTTGTGAATTTTGTAAAACCTTGTGTACGGGGTTATTTATCTGTATTGGATACCGTGGAAGAGGATGAGTATTTTTGTGTTTGAGAAAGTTTGGTTCTTGTTGAAGATTTTGGATTTTTCGTTGCCGTCAGATATATTTTTCAAGACGGAGAAATTTTTGAATTTCGTTCGTTGTATTGGAATTTGTGTCAAGGTGGAGATTGTTGGATTTTTTGACCCAAATTAGGTTAGGATTTTTTTGGGGAAAACATTTTTTCCTTTATTACACGCGCTTTTGTTGGAAAAATATTATTTCATTTATTCCACGCATTTATATTTGAAAAAATATTGTTTCCTTTATTTCACATTATTTTTTTTTATCATGTTTCCATTTTTGTGGTACTTTTAGGATTTGTCATGCGACCTATAAATACTAGACTGTTTTCACAAGTTTTGTATTACTGAAATATAGAATAATCGACTTGGTACTGTTATTATATTTTGTTTTCTCCATATTCTTCAATTGAATAAAAAATTCAATTTCTCTGTCAATTAATTCTTTGCCTTTAATCTTCTTGTTTGTTTAATATCATATATTTCATATCGTGTCAGATATATTACTTTCAGCCGTTTTATTTCCCAACATAATGTGCATTTGGCTTTGTGCACGAGCAATTTGGTTGCCTTCCTTTGTCTGCCATGTCTCACATATCACCTTCGATCGCTTCAATGGCTTCCTTAGGCTTTTTGTTGAGCTCCAGCCAGATGTCTCCCGAACACCCTCTAGCACCAGGTTTCACTATTTTTTGTACGTTTTCCTTTTTATTTTGCTATTCAGAGGTTTGAGTTTTGGTTGAATCTGAAATGCATTGTATTTTTCTGGAATTTGGAGTCATATTTTTTATTGATTGATATAATTTTGTCAATAGTTATTTTATAGATTTGGTTTATAAGATATAATTTTGTGTTTATCTTGCAGATTCTTGGATTCATCACCGTTGATTTAATGCTGGAGAAATAAGCATTACTTGGTTTTAGCTCCACTTTGTAAGATGCATGTGAAATTTTTCATATTTTAAACTTGTTGATGAGGCACTGCAAGAATATTCAATAGGGTTTTCTGTAACTGCAAAGATCCCCCCCACTCCCCCAAAAAAATAAAAATAAAAATAAAATAAAATAAAATAAAATAAAATCCCTGAAATTAGAAACACAAATAGAAAGGCCCAAAAACCAGGAATATGGAAAAAGAAGGAAAAGCAGTGCCTCCAAAATATGTATGTATACATCAGACATTCAGACTAAACGTAAGAACACACTTTCCTTTTCACCCAAAAGGAATAAAAAAAATGTAGGATAATAGAGTGGGAAGGATCTCTTTCCATTGGTACATCGTTAACAAAAGACAATATAGTGGGTGCAATTGAAGGTGAAGTTTATAGTAATGTTTCTGGGCCAAATAATCACACATAATCAAAGTTCATTCATGGGATAAATATGAAAATAATTCTTTATTCAGATTCAGGATTTCTCATAAAATTTATTTGGAATTTTTAGATTTATATATAACTATATTACATTTATTCCAGGGATTGCAACGCATCTATACTGAGCATAAAATCAAATCGTCGAAGGTATCATCCTCATAAGCTCCCCTATCTACTCTATTTTTCTTGCTTAATGCTAGGGGAGAACAATTTAGTTATTATTATTTTTAATAAAATGTAGATTGATCTCAAACTTCTCCCTATTTACACAAAAACTGCTGGTGGACTTACAGGTTTTCCATTTAACCACTTAATTAACTTAGCATTATGTTTCTCATCATATTGCATAAACATGATTTTATGACTAAATTTTTGGTATAATAGATAAATGTGAGGCATTTATTATAAGCCAATAAAAGTTAAAGACTTAACTCTTGCTTCAGGTCTTTTGTTGACTCTAACCACTAGGTCCTGAAGGGTCACGTGACACACCAACTTTTAAGTTCTTTTTTTCTTGAATCACAAAATCAGATTTAGAATTAGGCATTTAGAGGCAGACAGAGACACCACTGTTGACAAAGTTTTGTAATATCAGTTTGAAGAAACCTTGGAAAAACCTGCTGCACAAGTTAAAACCATCCAGCAGAAGAGATATCGTTGACTTGAACACAAAATTGTTCATTGTCTTCGAGATGAATGTCCTAGATGGCTTCTATATTTTCTGCCATTCTTAGAAGATTGTAAAGAAAATAAAGAAGAAGAATCCAATTTCATAAAGAATTGCTGCCCTAATGAAATTATCCAGAAGTTTACTGTTCTTAATCCATTGCCACATGAGAACCTTGTAGAAGTGCAGCCCACTGTCATTGTTATCTATAAATATAGTAGTTGTATGTATTGTATGAGTATGGAAGGAAGAGTGTGAAATGGAAGACGCAGGGAAGCAAGGAGAAGTTTGTAAGAGAGAATGAGGGGGAAAATATAGGTGAGGCGTGAGTGTATTTTTGTGGTAGGCCAAGGTGCTTGCTTGAGTAAATTAATCGAAGTAGTCTTTTGGTGGTCTTATGTTATCCAATTAAATTGTGAACTATTTTTGATAATTAAATAACTTTATTTGTGATTTAAACTCAACATGGCCTACGAATTAAGTCGGACCTATTCCTCATCTCCAACCCAGACAAATAGTGCCAATCTAATTCAAAACATCTGCGTCCGCCACTGACTCTGACTGGCATAGGAGATGTAGGAGTTTCTCTTTTGATGTTTTGGTCAACTGTTGATGACGCAATTGGGAACCAAAGAGATCAAGACTTGGTGCCTACGTTCCAAGAATTTGGCCTTGTGGAGCTGTGTGCTTCAACAAATGAGTTTAGCAGCCATTTGATTAGAATAAGTATTGATTTCTTTCTTATTTTAGGAGAGTAGATTTTTTTCCTTATTTGCCAACTCTTGTACACTATAAATTGTAAACCCTCTCATCGTATAATCAATGATGAAATAAACAGTACAATTCATATTTCATTATGGTATCAGAGCCAAGTTGGTTTTAACCCAGTCAATACATGGCCGAATCAGGTCCTCACGACAGGAGCTCCATGACTTCTGACTCAGATGTAGAAGCCACGTTTGCCAAGAACACAGGGGGAATTGAAAACTCGGCCTTCGAACTCTCGATTGAGAAACTGAATGGGAAGAACGACAGAGAATGGGCACAATCAATAAAGCTAATAATCGACAAAAAAGGGAAACTCGGATACTTAACCGGAGAAACCAAGGTGCCGGCCTCAACTAACGTGGCTCTCCTTCAGAAGTGGAAGTCGGAGAACTCATGGTGATTGCCTGGCTTGTCAATTCCGTGAAGCCGAACATTGGAAAACATATTTATTTCACCCAACTGCAAAAGAGGTTTGGGAAGCAGTTAAAGAAATATATTCTGACTCCGAGAATTTTTCCAAAATTTTTGAAATCAAGTCGAAGCTATGGCAAACGAAGCAAGGAAATCGAGATGTGAGGGGTTATTACCTGGAAATGACTGGATTATGGCAAGAATTACACGAGTACTAAGGAAGAATGGAAGTGTGCAGAAGATAGCGTGCGGTATATAAAGAAATTGGAAATTGAAAGGGTGTTCGAGTTTCTCGCTGGACTTCATCGCGATCTAGATGATGTTCGCGGTCGAATACTTGGCCAGCGTCCCCTTCCCTTGCCGCGGGAAGTGTTTTCGAAGGTGAGAAGAGAAGAAGACCAACGGAAGGTCATGTTGAACGAGTCCAGTGCGCCGACGGTGGAAGTGTCGAGACTGACCTCCAACAAACTTGGGCCATCTGGATATGGGTTGAAAAATAGAGAAGGTAATAGGCCTATTGTTGGGCCAACTAATGGCAATAATGGGCCGGCTGATTTGAACAGTGGAATGGGCTTGAATATTGGACCAAATAACTTAAATGATGGAACTTGGATGATGGGCTTATATTCTAAGGGAGGCACATCTGGCCAGGCCCAAAACAAAGAGGTCGGCCGTGGTGTGAGCATTGTCGAAAGCCAGGACATAAAGAGGATACTTGTTGGGATTTACTGGGGAAACCGAGTGATTGGAAACCAAGACAAAATAATAAAAATCGTGGGTATCAAGCATCTGTTGATTACCAAACAGGAAAGACCGAGTCGAGCGATGCTAGAAATCTGAAAGTTAAAATCGCAGACCGCTCACTGTCATCGGTTGCAGGGAAAGGGAGTATAAAAATTTCTGACTCTATAACTCTAGAATCTGTTCTTCACATTCCAAAGCTGTCGTGTAATTTACTTTTCATAAGCCAATTGACAAAAACCTCAAATTGTTTTGTTAAATTTTTTCCATCTTACTGTGTTTTTTAGGACCTATCATCGAGGAAGACGATTGGCAGTGTTAAAAAAAAGTGACGGACTCTACTACTTTGACGAGGTTGATGTGGGTAAACAAAGTCAATTTACTATTTGTAATTCTACATCTGTTTCTAGCTATAGTGATATTTTGTTATGACATTTTAGAATGGGTCATCTTAACTTTGAGTATTTAAAACGTGTACTCCCATCAATTTTTATGAATAAAAATCCATTGATATTCAGTGCGAAATGTGTGAGTTTGCAAAATATCAACGTACATCATTCCCAACCTCATACAAACCATCCAAGCCATTTACTATGATACATAGTGACTTATGGGGTCCTTCACGAATTCCGAATCGAACTCATGCAAAGTGGTTTGTAACGTTCATTGACGATCACCCTCGAATTTGCTGGGTATACCTACTAAAAGATAAATAAGATGTTTGTTCTATATTCATCAACTTTTACTCTATGATCCAAACACAATTTCAAACACAGATTCAAATTTTACGTACGGATAATGTCACCGAATACTTCAATACCACCCTGGGTAATTTTCTCCAATTACATGGAATAATTCATCAAAGCTCTTTTATTGATTCTCCCCAACAGAATGGGATCACCGAACGCAAAAATAGACACATTCTAGAAGTTGCTCAAGCATTGATGTTCACTTCTAATATGCCAAAAATATTCTGGGGGGATGCAATTCTGACGTCAACCTACCTAATCAACAGAATGCCGAGTCGTACCTTAAATTTTGAATCTCCCTTAAAAAAAACTTCAAACTCTATTTCCTACCTCTCGTCTCAACTCCATCCTACCCTTACGGGTGTTTGGATGTACTGCCTTCGTTCATATTCATTCTCATTGCTGAGGTAAACTGGATCCTCGAGCTGTTAAATGTGTTCTGATCGGTTATTCCTCTACTCAAAAGGGCTACAAATGCTATGATCCTTCCCAAAAAAAAAAAACATTTGTAAGTCTTCATGTCACCTTCTTTGAAATGACCTCGTATTTCAATAAAACCTCTCTTCAGGAGGAGACATTGCATGAAGATCGGTTCCTAGACATTGATCTCATTTCTCCCGAACCTACATTTACCAACAACCCTATACCACCATCTAATATGCCATTAACAGAGAACAACTTACAGCCAGGGGGAGATATAGAAAAACAAAGTAATGAAGACTTGTTGGTTTACTCACGAAAGCCAAAATCAAAGTACAAAGAAACCATCACATTTGAAGCACTAAAAGAATCAGAATCGATGATGGCTTCTCAAGAAGCTTCAGATATTCCTGACTTACCCATTGCTCTCAGAAAAACTACTTGGTTATGTACTCTTCATCCTATTTCAAAATTCATGTCATATAATGCTTTATCTACTAAATTTCGTGCTTTTACATCTCATTTTAATAGCACAGAGATCCCAAAAGATATTGGAGAACCTTGGGAAGTCCTAAATGGAGGGAAGCAGTATTGGAGGAGATGAGGGCATTAGAGAAAAATGAGACTTGGGAGGTATTAGACCTACCGAAAGGAAAGAGACCAGTTGGGTGCAAATGGGCCTTCAATTTGAAATACAAAGTTGATGGGACAATAGAATGGTACAAAGCTTGTTTAGTTGCAAAAGGATACACACAAACATATGACATCGACTACACATAAATGTTTGCACTAGTAGCAAAATTGAATACAATCCGGGTCCTGTCCTTAGCAGCCAACTTAGATTGGCTACTTCAACAACTTGACATTAAAAATGCTTTCTTGAACGGAGAATTAGAAGAGGAAGTTTTCATGACTTTACCGCCTGGGTTCAGTAGAGCTGATGAAGAAAATAAAGTATGCAAACTTAATAAGTCTCTATATGGACTAAAACAGTCATCAAGGGCATGATTTGACAGATTCGTAAAGGTGTTAAAAGGTCATGGATATCGACAAGGGCAGTCAGATCATACTATCTTCTATCAACACTTCAACAGTGGAACCAAGACAATCTCAATTGTATATGTTGTTGATATTGTTCTAACAGGAGACAATGTAGTTGAAACTGACAGACTACAAAAATGCCTTGCCGCCAAATTCGAGGTGAAGGATCTGGGACAAATGCGATACTTCTTGGGAATGGAGGTTGCGAGATCAAAGGGTGGAATTAGTGTTTCACAACAAAAGTATGTCATTGATCTCCTAACAGAAACAAGGATGCTAGGTTGTAAACCGAGTGATACACCTATCGAAGCAGGAAAAAGACCTGAAGAGAATGGAAAGGAAGTGGAAAGAGATGGATACCAAAGACTGGTTGGAGAGTTAATATACTTATCACACACTAGACCTGATATTGCATTTGCAGTGAGCCGTGTAAGTCAACATATGCACTCACCAAAGGAAAGTCACCTGAAAGCAATCTATAAGATACTAAGATACCTCAAGGGAACCCCAGGAAGGGAACTGTCTTTTAAGAAAAGTGAAAAAAGGGAGATTGAAATCTTTACCGATGCAGATTGGGCAGATTTGATAGAAGACAGAAGATCAACTACTGGCTATTGCACCTATGTGTGGGGAAATCTTGTAACTTGGAGGAGTAAGAAACAAAATTTAGCTGCCAAAAGTAGCGCTGAAGCTGAATTCAAGGCTATAGCACCAGGAATATGTGAAGGGCTGTGGTTGAGAAAACTCCTAGAAGAATTGCATGTTAAAACCATCAAAATGTTTTGTGATAACAAGGTAGCAATCAATATCTCACTTTATCCAGTCCAACATGATCGTACTAAACATATAGAAGTTGACACACTTTATAAAGGAGAAAGTTGAGGAAGGAACCATTTGCATGACTTATGTTCCTACACAAGAGTAAGTTGCAGATATCTTTACTAAGGGACTACCTCGTCCAACCTTCAATGATTTCATATGCAAGTTGGACACGATTAACATCTATGATCCAATATAACAAGGTAGCAATCAATATCTCACTTTATCCAGTCCAACATGATCGTACTAAACATATAGAAGTTGACACACTTTATAAAGTAGAAAGTTGAGGAAGGAACCATTTGCATGACTTATGTTCCTACACAAGAGTAAGTTGCAGATATCTTTACTAAGGGACTACCTCGTCCAACCTTCAATGATTTCATATGCAAGTTGGACACGATTAACATCTATGATCCAACTTGAGAGGGAGTGTGGAAACCGGATCCTATCAAATAAAGATAGGAACGAAATTGATTGTAGAATATTTACATTCCATAATTGGTGTGATGTAGAATAAGTATTGATTTCTTTCTTATTTTAGGAGAGTAGATTTTTTTCTTTATTTGCCAACTCTTGTACACTATAAATTGTAAACCCTCTTATTGTATAATCAATTATGAAATAAACAGTACAATCCCCAATTTAGATATTAGTTTGTGAATTCTATCGTACGTCCCCCGAGCCAAGTTCAGATCCTTCTTCTATTCTTTTCCGGCGCAGTTGGGCATAGGAGAAAAGCTCAAGGAAAATGGAAAATCTAACTTGAGAATCATTTTGGCTTCATGTTTCCAAATTTTTGCAATGATGCCAAGTTTTCTTTATTCCTCCTCAAGGTCTACTTCCTCAAAATAAGTCTGTAAGAGTTGACTGATTTCACTTAATGATTCTGCTTGATTTGATTTCGTGAAGTTTTGCATTCATCTGCGTAATGCTAATCGCTCTAAAATGGGAAGTGGTCTATTGGTCTTTGATGTTCAACTATGTCAATCAAATTTTTTGTCAATGTATAGGAAAGTTGTAGCTATAAATTAAGCTTTTGGGTTTCTGGAGGAAAAAAGAAAAGAAAAAAATCATCTTTGGTCATTTAAATGTGAAATTCTGGTGTTTCTTTGATAAAAGAAGGTATTAAGGTGTCAATGCGTAGGAAAATTGAAGCTATAAGTTAGGATGGCATAATTGTATGTGTCCACTACGAGCTTGTCAGCTGTAAATCCAATGATGATATTTTTTCCATTTATTTGTTTGTTTATGGACCACTAAATTGTCATCCTCAGCCACATTTTTGATTATTGAACGGATTGCAATCTTTTATTGAAACCAGTATTCCATTACATGGTGTAAAATTGTTCTGTTTCTCAATTTGTGAAGATCTTTCCTCTCAATGAGAAGATTGAGAATATAAATGATTAATACTGGATATTGTGGGCTGAAGAAGTGAGCTCTTCTGCTTTCAAAATCTCCTTGCACTTATTGCCTGGTCCATTGTTTCATGCACATACAGTTTTATCTTTAATTTAAAACCTGTGTTAAAAGTTTCATAATTGCTCTTTATGTTTAGCTTGGCAACATATTTGTGTATTATTTTGGAAATTGTTTCAGTTTGTCCTTATATTTTGGAAATTGGTTTTTAGGTTTCTTGAAGTAAGAATGTTTATTTCCTGGACCATGTTTTCTAATCCGTTACTTTTGTTTTGCTGATAATTATAGAACTGACACACGTTTGAAAAGCCTGTTAAAATATACAATTAAGCCCCTGTTTGACAATCATTATATTCATTTTTAACTACACATTTACACGATAAAATATTTTGCATGTAAACTCAGCTTTTTCTTATTTTTAAGCCTCACATTCTCCTAAAAATAATTATTCAAAACATTATTTTCCCAAATAATGATCATCAAACAGGGTCTAAGAAGAATGCTGTTTGGATATGTTTGCTCTTGATGCAATGTTGAAAATGTAAAAAATTGGAATTCTGTGATACTGAATGTAGAATGAAAGGCAGAAAACGATTTTGTTAGGTTTTGGGTACTAACTTGGATGGAAAACTTCACCAAGCAGGTTTTGTTAGATCTCTCCGGTGATTTCTCCTCGATGTTAGGTTCTTGGGCTGCTGACGATCTTTATTTTTTTGGGTGTTGGAGACATTTTTCTTGGAGCCTCCAGTCTCGAGGCTTTCAGTGAATTTTGTTTGGCTATTGACGAATTCTTGGGATCTTCAGTGAATTCCTTGGTGGGATCGGAAGGGATATCGGAGATATGGCGACAATAATTTTGGTAGGTGTCGTGAGTAATTGGTGTTTTGTTGGGCAGTTGGTTTGATTGGACTTATCCTCGAATTGGATGTTTTGTTGGGTTGTTGGTTTTGATTGGGTTTTTTTCTTGAATTGGGGCTGTCAATTAATTGGCTATTTAATTATTTGATTGGGTTGTTAATTTATTTGGTCCGTTTGGCTGTGGGCTGTTATTGAATTGGATTGAAATTGGCTGTCAGTTTAGTTGGGCTGTTGGCTATAATTATTAGATTTTGAGCTATCATGTTTGGGAGAAAATTCAGTTGTCTGCTTTAATGGCAAAAACTACATTTGAGAATTTCAGTTCAAGATGCTCGTTAAGGGTAAGGAATTGTGGGGTCATATGGATGGATCGTTTCAAGCTCCAATAGATTCCAGGGAGCTTAGTTTATGGGAGAGTAAGGATGCTCGAATTGTTTCTTGGCTATTGAGTTCCATTGAACCATATATGGTCAACAATTTTCGTTCGCTCACGACCGCTAAAGAGATGTGCGATTCCCTTAGACGGATTTATGATCAAGATAATTCTGCACGGAAGGTTCAATTGTAGTTGAATATTGGAAATTATTGACAAGGAGATCTATCAATTGAAAAGTTTTATTTAATTTATGGAATGATTATTTTGGGTCGTGTGGTCCAAGGTTCCTAAAGAAGCATTAGCAACTTTGCAAAAGATTCATTTTGAGAGCCAAAGGGATCAATCCTTGATGAAGCTACGACATGAGTTTGAAAGTGCACGCACTAGACTGATCAATCGCAACATTGTACCATCCTTGGATGTTTGCCTGGGAGAATTCCTATGTGAGGAACAACGCCACACTTCTCAACTTGGGATCAGTGAAGCCACCGTTAGTACTAAGATGGTCAATGTGGCCTATGTAGCTCAAGGGAAAGGAAAATCCAAATATTCGCTACAGTGTTACAGTTGCAAGGAATTTGGACACATTGCAAAATATTGTAACAAGAAAATCTTTAATTATTGCAAAAAGGAGGGCCATATTATGAAGGACTATCATGTGTGACCTTGGAATTGGTCTGCTCCCGCTTTCCATACTACTGTTCAACCCAACCGTGTGACTGCATCTTCAGACCAGTTGGGTGCCCAAGATCTTCAACTCTCACACCCGAACATGTTCAACAAATGATTATTTCACTCTCTCGGCCCTTGGTCTCCAAAGTAAAAAAAATCTAGTCACCTCTCCTTGTTTAATAGACTCTACGGCTTCCAATCACATGACTGGGAATTCAGGAGCTCTACATAATGTTTGTAAGTATGATGGTAAGCAATTATCCAGATAACCACTGGTAGTACTCTTCCTATTATTGCAGTTGAAAATTTGAGGTCTTCTTTTACTGATATTTTTTTATCGCCTAATTTATCTACCAATCTAATTTCTTTTGGCTAATTGGTGGATGATAATTGTGCTCTTTATTTTGATCATGACGGGTGTTGTGTGTAGGATCAAGCGTCGGGACAGGTAATAGCGAAGGAGCCTAAAATGGGACTTCTCTTTCCAAGAATAGGAGATTTCATTGTAATTTACCATAATTAGATAGCTATAATTCTTCTATATAAAGGATACATGGAACCTCAATTGAGGCATTTGAAGGAAATCAAACTCAACACAATATGCGTAATAAACTTCCTATTTTTACCAGTATTTACATCAGATTTAATGGTAAGAATACACTATATAAGAGATTATACTTCTGATCCTAATGGTTGTATGGTAGTGGTTTAATTACTATACCTTTTAATCTTCTGGAGATAAGAAATCAAAGAGACTCTACAGCCAATTATTTCCAGGATGCACTATGATAAATATTATGTTCCAATGTACTTTTTCCAAGTAGGATGAGTTCTTTACTATGAAATTCTCAGTCCGATTTTATCTGGGGGTGGTGCTAACTCTTTCTTTGATCTTAATTGTCCCATTATGTTGGTTGGATATAAATATAGGAGGAAAACTTTGGTTGGAACTCATGTAATTTATTTAACCATTTGATATGTGATCTTAACTTAAATTATCTCATAAAAAAATCTGCTTAAAGTTTAACCCTATGTATTATAATGCTTTAATTCTATTTATGATTAAGTAGGCCAAAGCATGAAATTACTTTCTCGATAGATGCCAAGCCAAAGCTTTTAAGTCAGGTAATTGGTTTTCTCACTTATTTGATACCCCGTCTACCATGATCATCTAATGATTATTTGCTTACACAAACTGGTGCCTATTCTTTTGGTTATTGAATGATAACAGCCTTTATTGGTTTGTCTTCACCATCTAAACTTTAGATGGGAGTCAAAATAACTTCTACATTGGGCATCAAGTGGTTTTCTATAAGAATTTTACTATTCTTGGTAAAGAGAGAGACTATGAGATGAAGCCTTTTATTTTTTCCTTGATAGTGTACTCTCCATTGCTTTTTAGGCTGCAAGATTAAATCTGCTTGCCATTCACAATATATATTGTTAAATGGATCTGAAATTCTACTGTTCTGATACAGTAATATAAGAGATTACTTGATTTCTTGCCCATTGCATCTGTGAAATGAACATCGTCCCAGTTAGATGTTTCAGGGAAGTCACATAAGAGCTGCGAGTTGAAGTCGAACGACTTTCAACAAATTTCCAGCATGTCTGGTACTTCGTTGGATTTATTAGTTGTTAGCCATGCATATCCAGTTGTCGAAAAATTTTGATGTACATGTTCATTTTTCCTTCTAATTTTTGGGAAATACATTTGTGAACGTGCTGAGTTTATTAAAATAATGTACATAAAGGAATGTATGGAATCTAATTCTCCAAAACTTGCGTTTACTGCAATATTTTTTGAACTACTAATGTGATAAACTTCTTAAATCATTGGTAAGTTAAAAAAATGGAAAGGATTCTATAATAAATGAAGAAAAAAAGGGATCGATATCTACCTTAGTTTCAAAGTCAAAATTGATGAATTGTTCACCCCGTAGGTCGGGAGAGAAGTTTGCGACTGGATGAACAATCTTTTTGCACAAATTGCTAGCACTTTCAGCGATAGCCGGAGTCATTTTGATTATCTTCTGGTAAATGAAGAAGATAGAAGAATTTATGTTGAAACTACTGAGAATATAGCTCAAGTTGATAATGCTGATAATGTACCAAAGAAATACCTGTATTTATAGTAGAGCTGAACAGGTGACTTGAATGGCAAGATTTCTTTGACAGGGGATCATTTTTTACTCCTACTGTAGAGGATGGATTAGAGTATGGATTGGCATCCCCGTTTGACCCACATTAATTTAAGAATGAGAATGATAAATATACTCGTTATGGGTTTCACATAAAAGATAAAAAGTTAAATTTGGTGATTTGATATAATAGATAATGATCATATTTTTCATTTTAATGGACAAATAATGGGAAAGAAACAGAGGCAATATTCTATCATTCTCTATTTTTATAATGGCATAGAAAGGAATTTTAAAATGTTTATTTGGGGCTTGCAAAGATTTCCCCCGAGCTAAAGTGTTCTTTTCAAGAATTGGAAGTCCTAAAAATATTAAAATAAAAGTTTTATAAAAATAAATTAACATTAAGAAACATTTCGAATATTATTAAAACTGCATAATTAATTAAATTGATAAAATTATGGTTTGAATATACAAATATGAAAAAAATAAAAATTATCAACTCTTGACAATAGATTTGGGATGTAGTTATGAATTTTGGCTGCATTGGACATTGGATTTGTTTGAAGTGGAATGAGATAATTGAGATCAATATCTCGTTATTTTTAGAACGCAAGTTAAGAATACTTTGAACATTTAAAAAATACAAAATCAATATAACACAAAAGGAAAACTTCATGTTAGTCATTTTTCGGTTATGTAATTACGGTCTTTGTTGGCCGTTGTTCCAGTCGAGCATTCAAACCTGCAAATCATCACCTCCGTGATGTACTCAAATCCGCGAGAGTGGCAAGGCCTGAGAGGGGAACCCTACATGCTTTTACTTGATTTATTTTAAGAAAATTTTATTGGGAAAATAGAAAGTAAAGAATGTATAATAATAAAATACAAACAGTTTTACACTAAAAGATGGATAAGAGTAAAATAATTTTAAAAATCACAAACCAAAAGTCTTACTCGAATACAATTTAATATTATGTTCGGCAAGTGTTTATATACATATAAAAATAAGTGGATGAATTAGTTGATAGTAATTTGAGTTCCACGGATTAGGTGAATAAAAAATTATTTAATTTTGACAAGAATTTATAATATGTCATAAAAGCATGAGGAGGAAAATTCTTTCACGGTGTATAAAAAGGAATTTAAGGATTCAAGACAAGAAATAATAAACAGCCAACCTTCTTTGAATGTAATTTCCTATCATATTTGAGCAACCGCAAGAATTTTAAGCCTATCGTTATTTATCATCAAGCCACCATATTTGACTTCTTATCTTTTGTGTGGAGTCCATAACGACTATATTTTTCATTCTCATTTTTACAATAACGTGGCTCAAACGGGGGCTTAATATAGCAATGGCGTAAGTACGGAATGAAAACAGTTGTGGGGCTAAGGCCTACTGCTCTTTTTCGTCGATATAACGTTCGTAATAATAAATATTTATTTCGTCTATTTATTCTAAAATGTTATAAAATTATAAGATAAATATTGATGATTATGTAATCTTATCATTATGCATTGATAAGTCTTATCTAATTTGGAGAGTTTATTTCATTCCAATTGTAACTTTAATTTTGATCCATCTCTTGATTGTCAATAAAACACACTTGAGTTTTGAATCTTATACTCTTCTCTTTTCTCTCCAGTAACCTAGTTTACAACACTTCATCAACATGATTTTATCAAAATCAAAGTGAAATATTTAGAAGCTTGACGTACTCCATCAGCCACCAATCATATTCGGTAAATTGCCATCACGACCATGACATTCACATTATTTTTTCTTCACCTCAAATTCGACGCATCCACCCCCAAATTCTTGGGCAAAACCATATCCGAAATTTGTAGAATATCTACCGTACGTCCAATACTTGGCTTGTACTCCTTATCAAATTCAAATGAATTTGGGTGTTTCTTATGGTGATATATACAATTTTGGTCAATCTATGAAATCCTCATCATGCATTACTAAAGTCCAAACTAATTAAGGCTGCTTCTGTACACATCCTGTTTACATTTTTATTTTTTTATCGTTTAATATCAATTTTATTTTTTTGATCAAGCATTCTGATATTAGATAAAATTAGTTTTGTGATATTGAAAATTAAGAGTAAATATGCATAGTTTTAACTAAAGCCTCCCTATTAAATATATTATAATATATATTTTTTATAGTGGTTAATTTAAGTAATTATTAGGCCTTTTTATATTGGTTTCATGCATGTATTCTTTGCTTTATGAGTGATGAAAAAATATGTTTATAATGATTCTTGAATATGTTTATGTCTGTAATTTGATTAAATATTTTTTATAAACTATAAATTCATAATTTATAACATTATTGCTTTTGAAGAAACACAACTTTTCAAATATTAATATTCTACCAGAAAACATAACCTTTAAGAGTTAATATTTTAAAATAATAATTTATTGGTGTTGCTGAAGAGCATAACATTATTAATATTCTAAAAGAATATTATTACTATTGATAAATATTTTAGTTAAATTTCACTTGCTTCCAAAGAGTATAATTAAATAAGATCTAACATAAATTATATTTTTACTTTTGAAGAGTAAATCCTTGTATAATTTATTATAATCACATTTGATTGTTCCTAAAGAGATGAATTACAATCTTCAATATTTCAGAATATTGACACATTTTTTTTTGAAAGAGTAATAAATAAATACAACGTGCTCTCAAAGTAGCACGTGTTTTGAAAAATATATCATTTTAAATCCACGTTTATTCCTGATGAGGACATTGGTTATTTTGACTAGATTTGATACAAATATGAAATACTAAATGATTGTATGATGCTCGCAACCTAAAATTTGTGAAATTCTACTCAAATTATGAGCATAATTTTTAGATTATACAATTAAGATGGTGTGTCATGTTAATACTAGAGATCCTAAACAAGTGTTAGTTAAGATGCCAATAAATAGCTTAACACTATTGTCCATTAAACTCCTTCAATTAATTTAATTGATAACAAAGTACTATCCAATTCTGTTTTGAGAATGTTATTTATGCATCATGCCAACATCAAGTTCTCTATATTATAATTGGCTTATGGTAATAGCCTGATTTCTTCATCTAATTATTTGATAATGCAATATATGTACAATTAATCCATCAAATTGCATTGAGATGAAAAGTAAAGAATACTGAGAAGAAATATGTATTTTGAACTCTTTATCTCAAATGTGTGATATTTAATAAAGCAATTTACTGATTGTCAATTTTGATTAGAAAATTCTCTCAGCATTACAGGGAAGAATTAAGGAGTTAGAAAAAATGTACAAATGTATCATTATCTAAATCCTTGCAAAAAATAATTTGAACCTGAAATTCAAAAGATAATATATTTACATGTATTTATTGATCAAAGATTTCAATAATATCTCACATGTCAGTTTTAAATTCTCCAACTAGAATTAACGTCCTAGAGGACAATTAAGTGATATGATATTTGATGGTACGCCTAAAGCATGATGATTTTCGATTATAATATAAAAATCTCCAAACGTATGTAAAGCAATTAGTAAAAATGGTCCCATTAAAGATCTGTATACTCTTGATGAGTATTTTGACATAATATATTATAAAATACGAAAGAAATAGAATCGAAATAAGAAAAAGTTGTAGACAATAATTTTGCACATGATGTACTACATCATATTGTGAAAAGTGAGAAATTAAAATAAATTCACCAAAATATATCGATCAAAGTGATGATTTGCCAAATAAATGGGATGCAATCATAAATTAAATCAATTAGAGAAACATGAAATTTCCAAATTTTCAATAAAAATTTGAAGGTATAGACTTATGTGAAATAAGAATTGAAAATTGAAGTTGTAATATGTAATGTACAACTCTCAACACAACGAATTTCACAAATATCATGGTTGATGAAATCACAAGTCCAACTCATGTTATCTTGACGATGTATAAGAATTACGTCATAATCAACTCGTCTGGCATGACTATTAATGTTATTCTTGAATAATTTAATATGTCTGAAACATAATTCAAATAATACTATCATGACAGAGAGTAATCACGCTCCGTACACCTTTTTTCCTTGAATAAGGTTTTATTCCATTGGATTTTTCTGACAAAGTTTGTAATGAGTCAAATTTTGTAGCGTATTCAATAGAATAATATACTATTTTTTCTTCTATCAAGTGTTCTCCCATTAAGTTTTCTTGACATGGTTTTAACAAAACAGTATTTTATTACTCAAAATTATTTATATCCTTTTTTGTGTGTTGGCATTTTTGTCCCATCAAGTTTTTTGCCAAACAAGATTCCAATGAGATAGATATTATGGAAATAATTATCAAATGGAGAATGTTGTAAATCTATAAGATAAATATTGATTATAATATAGTCTTATCATTATACATAAATAAGTCTTATCTAATTTGGAGAGTCTATTTCTTTCCAATTGTAACTTTCATTTTGAACCCTATAAATACGGTTCTTGATTATCAATAAAACACATTTGAATTTTGACTCTTATATTCTCTTCTGTTTTTCTCTCTTGTAACCTAGTTTATAACATAGAATTATATTTGAGGTGTTTGTTTTCCATTTTGTAATTGTACTATTTATATTTTTAATGTTATCTAATATTAATTTTCATGTATTTGTTCCCCGTACCAAAACACATTTTTCCAAATTAGAAGTCTATGTTAGTATGCAAGTGACAATAACAAACATGAATGGAATAATCCAATATTGAAAAGTTAAAATTAATGTACTCAACTGAAATAAGCTTTAAATTTCGAAGATTATAAATTCAAATTCTAGTGGATCAATAATTTATTTATCCTCGCAAACAATGATTGTGCTATAATCAAATTACTTTTATAATAATAATAACAATAATAATTAGAGTTCAAAAATTAAACCAAAAAAAATAATTTTAAAAATACAGTCAATTTTCTGAAAATTCTTTTATAACACCAAACCAGAGAATACCATGCATCAATATCATCGATCAGAAAAGGCGATAAATATCATCGATCAGACATGGAATTGGACTCCTTATAAGCACAGTGTACATCCAGCTCTTGTTCCCTGGCCTGATGGGACACATCCCATGATTTACCTCCCTCACAAAGCTCTAGGGACGTAACGGTGGGGGTCCTCAATATTGGGGTTTAACCTTTTAGAAAAGGCAATAAAAAAAATGAGTAATTGAATTTATCCATACTAGACAGTTGATCAACTAAAAAGTAGTAACAGAATAAATGGGATTTAAAAGTACAAATAGTTGATTGCATAATTTCCTCCTCTTCATTAAATTTTGTAGTGGAAATTAAAGCCCACTGGAATTTTAAACTTCCATTTTCAAAATTAAGATTTACAAATTTTTACCTCAAAAATCATATGATAATTAAAATTTAAAATATAAATAATTATATTACAAAATTAAATATACAGATTCATCCTACCCAATCATACATACCAAACCTGATCATTTTCATCATCTCCATATCCCACCTTCTCTCCTCTCCATATCCCACCTTCCCTCTTCTCTCTAACCATTTGTCGCCATTGCCACATGGTCGGCACCACCTACGTTGGCACCATCTCGCCATCACCACACCCAACCACCTCATTGCACCTATGAAAAAATCCCCAAACCCCGCAGTCACAAATGTCGCCTCCGTCAACACCATCATCACCACAAATCCACCATCTTCATCTTATCCATCAACCTCTTACCGAACAGATCAAGGGAAATAGAGATGGGAATAGAGAAACAAATCGCCACGCACCTCTTACGTTTCAGTGACTCACAATTTCGATGATGTCGGAATCTAGGAAAATTTGTGGGGAAATGACGGGAACTGGGAAAATGCCGAGCTTTACTACAGCGACGAACGACGGGATCTAGGAAATTTGTATCTCGCTACAAGCAGCAATAGTGCAATAACATCATGAGGTGGTAGCGATTTTCGTGATGTTGTGGCGGTGCAGATTATTTTTTGGATGATTTTTGTTGGTTGTGTTTGTTGTTGGGGTTGATGTGGTGGTGGTCATCGCGTGGTGCTGTTAGTGTCAGTGGTGGTTGCTAGTTCTGTTGGTGGAGGTGGTATGGCTTTTGTTATGGATCTGATTTTTTTGGTGTTTTTTGGGCAGCCATGGCGACAGTTTTGTTTGATCTTGTTAAAGGTTGAACCCTTACCTTAAGGGCCTCCACCGTCCTGCCCTTGGAGCATCGTGAGGGAGGTAAGTTGCGGGATGTGCCCAGCAGGCTTGAGAACAAGAGCTTGCTCGTATGCTGGTGCCCACAAAGAGTCCAATTTCATATTTCAGGAATCGAACCCTCACACTGCAGCTGCCAGTAAGACTGAGACTACCTCACTCATATCCTTTGAACCATTGGATTATGCTCGAGGGGGCTTTTTTTTGATCTTGTTTGTGCAGTAATTGTGGTGGTGATTGTGAAGTTGAAAATGGTAGTTGTTGGAGGTGGAGGTGTCATGTTGGATTAGGGTTAGGGGGTTGGGGGTTAGGCAATGGGATTAAAAGGGTTTGTAACCAATTATTTGAGATTGTGACTAATAATTTGAATATTTCATGATATAAAATAACATATGATCAATAAATTGGATTAATAAATAATATGTGATCTAAAAATTTGAGTTGTGACTCATAAAATTTGTGATTTATCGATAAATAAATTATATCTTAAAAATTTTTGATTTGTAATCGTGAAATAATTTGTGACTTATAAATTTTTTGATATATAATCAATTAATTCAAGAATTTTTGACCAAATGTTATAGAATTATGACCTTAATATTTTTAATTAATTATTGATAATATCTGATTTTTGAAATTTTAAATCTTGCTCTTAATTTTGAAATAGATCATAATTAATCTCTTAGATATGACATTTTCCCCATTTTTTAAGTAGTTGCTCTCCTTCTATCCTTCAAACATGGACAACTTTGGTACAATTCAAAGTAAATAAGAGCACAACCTCTAAGGAGACTGTTGACATATAAAAATTCAGCCAAAATCGAACGGCCCAAGGAATGAAGCCCAATTGGAGGATCCCCAAATCAGATAGCCCAAAGAACAAAGTCCAATCAGACAATTCAAGATGAAGGCCCAAATAGGGAGGCCCATGAACGCGGTAACACCATCGCCCAAGCTTGCGAGTCGCCCAGGATCTGAGCGAATGGAGTGCCATGCAGTCGCCCAAATCTGTTACTCTATTCTCGTCCAAACCTTTGAGTCGCCCAAGGTCTTAGCAAACATGAGGTGTTGTGGTTATCAAGAAGCGCAGTTATCAAAGCAGTTATTAAAGCAGCCCTATCACGTTCCACGATTCAAGGAACTCAATTGAAGACGGTTGAACGACAAAGAGTAATGACAGCAGTTAGAAAAGGCAGTTCCATGACAAGTTGGCCATTACGAGGAAAGTTGGCAGTTATAAAATGATCAAGCAGTTTTTAGGCGGTTGATCACAAAGAGATCATCCAGTGAGTATAAAAGGAAGGAAAGACATAGAGCAGAAGAACTCGAATAAAAAAACTCTCGAACAGAGAACATGTAATTTTAAATTTCTTAGTTTAGATTTAAACACTTCTTTCAGTAACTCGTGTGCTTACGTCCCTTGGAGGCATTCTGTTTTTACTTTCTGATTGTAAAGTCATAGCCAATAAAGAACGCCCATTTTTGGGACTTTGTCTCAAGAGGTTTGTCCCTTACACAATCGTCTGATCCCTTTTTAATTGTTAGCGACGAACCCGCGCGAAACAATTTGGCACGCCCGGTGGGACAGTGGTGTTTGGTGTTGAAAATACAAAAGGTGAAACAATATGCCTCAGAGATCCGACAAGGAAGGAGCAAGTCAGGGAGGAATCCAGTCTGTAATCGAGCGATATGAGGAGCAGCATGCCTCTCCACGAACAGATGGACAGAATCAGAGCAGTAACAGTCGTTACGAACCAATGACAGAGTTGAGTCCTCGAAGCATGCGTGCATTACTTGGAGATCTCACGCAAGATGTCGTTGAACAGGTAAATCTTCGAAATATTCATAATATGGAAAGATTTACCCAAAATGGGAATGCACATTATGACAACATGGCCAAATAACTAAACACTTTGAACGAAATAATGAATAAGTTAGTAGGCCAAATATGTCAACCGGTTATGCCTCTTGCAAATCACTTTCAAACTAGGACAATTGTGGGATATAATCCCTCAGTCCTAAATCCGAATCAAGGGATAGAACCACTTTCTGGTCCCTCTACTTCAAACCAAGGGGGTGGTGCAGTGCCAAATCAGAACAATGGTAGTGGTACGCCTAACTTGGGAGGTACCCTAAATGTAAGAGATAATGTCCTAAATAATGGACAGAATACCCCACGTGTTAATGAGGGAATAGATGTTCAGGCTAATGGTAATGGCCCTAATCATGGTAACTTTGTTGCCAATCAAGGACCAAATATCAAGCCTCAAGCAAATCAACCGGTTAACCAACATGTAGGAATTCCATATGACCCCAACGTCATGTTGAGGAATCTAATTATGAAAATCGTACAGGATCAGATGGCTTTTGGAGTGCGTCCTATCATTAGGCCGACTTACACAAAGCCATATCCTGATTGAGTAGACCAAGCATATCCATGGCCTAGAGGGTATAAAGTGCCAGAATTCTCACTGTTTACGATTTAGAAGAGATGTCTGCTCTAGAACACATAGGGCGATTCACATTGCAAAGTGGTGATGTAACTGATTACCAAAAAATGAGGCTTTTCCCTAGTTCATTAACAGGAGTAGCTTTCTCCTGGTTCATCAACTTGCCAGTGAACTCTGTTCAAACATGGCAACAATTGGAACAATTATTCCACGCTCAGTTTTATAAAACTGAGTCTGAAGTCACTTTGGCTGATTTGGCGAATCTACGTCAAATGCCAAACGAATGGGCAGAAAGTTTTCTCCAAAGGTTCAAGACAGCAAGAAGCAAGTGTTTTGTACCTCTGCCCGAAAAAGAATTTGTCAAAATCGCTCAGGACTGTTTGAGCTTTGACTTAAAAAAGAAATTCTAAGACAAGGAATTTCCTGACCTTTTCCAGTTGAGTGCGAATGTGATTAGGTATGAACGACTGATAAGAGAAGAAGAGCAGATGAAAAATTCTAGTAAAGGGACTTGTTACAAAGACCCAAATTTTGACGTTCATACCATCAGCGACGAGTCATACGATCAGGTCGAAATGTGTTTGGCCGAATTGGTCAAAGGAGATACGTATACTTGTCCTATAATGGCTAAGCCTAGACCATCGGGCAAAGATGAGCCCATGAAAGATGGAAACATGAAAGCTAGAACTTTCTCGTTCAATGTAACCAAAGTTGACCTTATATTTGATAAATTATATAGGGATAAGCAGATAAAACTGAGCGATAAGCATAAATTGCCAAACCCTGAACAAATTAAGGGTAAAAAATATTGTAAGTGGCATAATGCATGGTCACATTTGACTAACAATTGCTTGGTTTTTCGTCATGTATTGCAGGATGCTATTGAGTTAGGACGAATTACGTTTGAAGATAAGAATAAGATGGTAGTGGATGAAAATCCTTTTCCACAGCCACTTGGAGTGAACATGGTGACGTCTGGTTTCAAAAATAAGTTGTCAAAATTCAAGTTGGTCATAGATGATGGAGAAGAGGACCCTAAACCATATCCCAGTGTTTTTGAACGAATCAAGGGGAAAGAACCAAAAAAGGACGAAGACGTCCTATGTGCAAGATGTAAAAGAGAAGTGAGTGGGAACACGGAGAAACCAGGGATATGGCAGCATCCCCATCGCCCTACTTTCTTCCCAAACACTCAGCCTGGTAGAGGGCGAGGTACATCATTCTACAGAGGACCGCCTTTTGAGAGGCAGTTTAGGCCAGCAGATAATGGGAGAACATTTAGGCCGCAACCTCGCCGGCCAAATGTATGATATTCGTTCCAGTATAATGCAGGAATGACAATACCCTTCGATGAGATGACTAGAACCCAACAAAGGCATTTCCAACGAAACTATGGACGAATGATGAGGCAGCAACAGGGAGTGCCACATCCTAAAGCGCCTAAACTACTCAAGGTAGGTTTTCTCAAAGATAGTGAAGAGACCGGTACAGATGAATCAATGAAAGAACTGTCAGAAACTTCTTCTGGGAGATCAAAGTTTGAGCGAGACAGAAGGGATGGAGAAGATCCAGATCAGCCCCTTACTATCCAGTTCGGTATGTTACCTCCTGTCCTAGCCAATAATTACTTACTGGCCAATGAATTCAAGAATAAAGAAAAAGAAGAAGAAGAAAGGGAGGACAACGAAGGAGAGGCTTGCATGTTGGAATGTGAAAAAGGCCAGACTTCTAGAGAGACCTACAACGATGAAGAAGACGATGGGATGATAGACATCGAAGAAGAAATCGACCTAGAAGCAGAAAGAAGAAGGAGGGAAGTATCGCGCAATACTCTGTTGAAGCAACTACATCGAGAGGGAGTTCGCGAAATAGACTTGTTGGGAGAACCATCTAGGCGTCCTTTCGATTTCTACGTACTGTACGGGACGCCCAAAAGGAAGAAGAGAGTGCCTCGCTCTGAAAAGTATGGATTACCTCCAAGAATATTGCCCCCTCTCACAGGTTGGCTAACTGATGAGGAAGCATTATAAAACAGTAAGGAGGAAATTCATGAGACAGAGGCTCAGCGCGATATGCTGCACGTCGACTTATCATAGGGGGATAATTCGACAGAAAACAAGCAGGAAGTAGAAATAGAGGCTGCCGAAAAGGTTATGTTTAAATGGCCAGCCATGAAATTGACTAAACACTTGAGACCATTGTACGTTAAAGCTCTAGTTAACGGCATCCCTGTGGCAAAAGTACTTGTCGACAATGGAGCAGCTACACACCATTCCATCTAGGATGATGAGGAAATTTGCAAAGAAAGAGGGTGACATGATTCTAACAGAAGTCATCCTTACGAGTTTCAATGGAGGAGCAACTTCAGCTAAGAGAGTTATACCATTGGACATAACTATAGGGACGACTACTAGGACCACAGTCTTCTTTGTAATATATGGTCCTACTAGTTACAATGTGTTACTCGGAAGAGATTGGATACAGGGAAGTTGCTGTATACCCTCATCGCTCCATCAATGCCTGATTTTTTGGAATAACAAGGGCGAAGCAGAGGTGGTACAGGCCAATCATAGGCCTTTTGTTACAGAAGCAAACTCGGTGGAAAAGTTCATGTACGAAGGAAACTATGGACCTATCAGAGTAGTACAAGATGGGAAAGAAACTCAAGTTTTCGCGCAAAGCGAAGAACCATTTTTCAGTGGACGCACTCACTAAAATGTTCAGATAGATGAGGCCAAATATAGTGGCCCTAGAAGAGCCAGTAATTGGCAAAAGAATAATTAAGGAGTCTTGAATGAGTTCTAAGCAACAAGAGCAAACGGTCGATATTCAGGCCTTCAAAGCCAAATTAATGGCTTTCAATAAGGAATGCAATGACAAGGAGAAAGAAAAGACAGCCCTGAAAGCGCTGAAAGACAAATTAGCAGTATTCGAGTTAGAACAAAGCATTGGCTGAGAGGTCAACAAAGTGGACTGTTTAGAAGAAAAAGTACTTACAAGGGAACTGGACGACGAAGTGATGCGGATCATCAAACCTAGATACACTCAAGCACAAGACCCTCTGATCAAAGTAAATATTGGCAATGAAGGAGAAGATCGTCCAACATTCATCAGCCAGATGCTCGATCAAGAAGTTAGTGATAAATTAATCGCTTTGTTAAAGGAATATAAAGATTGTTTTGCTTGGAAATATGAACAAATGCCTGGTTTAGATAGAGACTTGGTGGAACATAGGTTACCAACTAAGCCTAATTTTAAACCTCATAGGCAACCTCCTAGACGTTTTACTCTTAATGTACTCCTTGAGATTAAGAAAGAGATTGAGCGATTATTGAAAGCAGGCTTTATTAGAACAGCCAGGTATGTCGAATGGTTGTCCAATATCGTACCAGTACTAAAAAAGAATGGTAAACTAAAGGTGTGCAAAGATTTTAGGAATTTAAACATAGCTATACGCAAAGATGAGTATCCAATGCCCACGGTGGATTCTTTAGTAGACT
>NC_036241.1:15333975-15499677 GCF_002742605.1 Olea europaea var. sylvestris | reverse complement strand
ACGAATTCGTTTGGAAAGAAGAACATCAAAAGGCTTTTGAAAGCCTGAAAACATATTTATCAAGTCCACCAGTGTTGGTGTCACCAATCCAAGGACGGCCAATGAAAGTGTACGTATCGGCTGAAAAAGAATCAATAGCTGGAATGGTCGCACAGGAAGACCAATTTGGTGAAGAAAGGGCAATTTACTACTTAAGTAGACGGTTAACAAAATGTGAATGTAATTACTCTGCTATCGAAGAATTATGTCTTGTATTATATTTCATATGTACAAAATTAAGGGCTTATTTACAGCCCGTAACCGTTTATTTAATTTCTAAAGTAAATTTAGTTAAGTATATGTTCTCGCGCCCTATTTTACACCAAAGAGTAGGCCTTTGGACATTAGCTTTATCAGAATTCGAGATACAATATATACCTCAAAAGGCAGTAAAAAATCAGGCTTTGGCTAACTTTCTAGCCGATCATCCATGCCTTGACATGCCTGAAGAAATTGAATTAGAAATCAATTCGTTCGAGCTAAAACCTTGGATGTTGTATTTCGATTGGTCAAAAACCTCTAAAGGTGCAGAAGTAGGAGTATCATTGATTAATCATTTAGGAATTTGCTACAAGTTTGCATTCACTTTAGACAGGATGTGCACCAACAATCAAGCTGAATATGAAACTTTAATCGTAGGCCTAGAACTAATGATAGATATGGGAGTCTCTCAATTGGTAATTCACCAATTGATTGGTGATTTTAAATGCCAAAGTGATTCCATTATAAGTCAATATGAGATCGCCCAAGAATTGTTAGAAGAATTCGACCAAGTAGAACTTCAATGCGTTAATAGGATATATAACGACGTGGCAAATGAGTTAGCCCAAATGGCCTCAGGGTACTCAAAGGTTTTGAATTGGAAGTCTACTTGTGAGTATGGAACCATATTGCCCGTGACTCAAAGAAGGGCGAGAAGGATTGAACTTCACTGCATTCAAGATGAAAATGCAATGGATTGGAGAACAGAGATTAAAAGATTCCTTAAAGAACCTAATGGAGGGATTAGTAGGAAAATGAAACTGTGTTTGCTGAACTATACACTAATAGATGAAGAGTTGTTTAAGAAACACTCTGATGGTATATTGCTAAAGTGTATAAATTTGCAAGAAGCCAGGACGATCATGGCTGAGGTGCACGAAGGGATACGTGGAGCTCATCAAGCTGGCCAAAGGATGAGATGGTTAATTATTAAGAGTGGATATTTTTTGCCAAAGATGGGAGAATTATGCGTTCAGTATGCAAAGAGTTGTTTAGCATGCCAAAAGCATGGTCCAATACAAAGGGCGCCAGCACGAGAGATGACACCTATTATTAAACCTTGGCTGTTCAAAGGTTGGGCGATAGACCTGATAGGGAAGATTTATCCCCCATCGTCCAAGCAACATACTTTTGTTATAGTTGCAACCGACTATTTCACCAAGTGGGTAGAGGCGGTACCTTTGAAAGAGATCACCCAAAAGAATGTCATAGAGTTTATCCGTGATCACATCATTTATAGGTTTGGAATTCCACAAACGTTAATGGTGGATCACGGAACATCTTTGAATGGGGACCAAGTGAACAAATTTTTGAGCGAGTTTGGGGTTAAATTAGTAAACTCCACACCATATTACGCTCAATTCAACGGACAAGCAGAATCTTCTAATAAGATTCTAAAAAATATAATCAGAAAGATGATAGATGAAAATGCCAGAAGTTGGCACGATTGTCTGAATAAGGCCTTGTGGGCTTATAGAACATCACCTCGGTCAAGTACCAAAATTATTCCTTTCCAACTTACTTATGGACAGGAGGCTGTTTTGCCTATGAAAATCAACGTGCAATCGGTTAGAATGTGCTTGCAATATAAGTTAAATGATGATGAGTATACCGAAGTACTAGTTCAAAATTTATTGGGGTTGGACGAATTAAAGTTGGACGTCTTAGATAGATTGCAAGTTCAAAAATAAAGAATGGCTAAGTTTTATAATAAAAAGTCATAGCCAAGTCGTTCTGCCTGGGCGAATTAGTTTGGAAGACGATACTCCCTTTGAATAGCAAGGACCCAAAGTATGGGAAGTGGTCACCCAATTGGGAAGGATCATACAAAATAAACAGTGTGTTGCCTAATGGAGCATATCATTTGGAAGATTTAGATGACACCAAGCATGTGAGATTCATTAACAGCAAATATTTGAAAAAATATGTTCCTTCTTTATGGGAATGTGAACAGATAAAAGCATAATCAAAACATGTTGAACGATTAAGGATAACAAGGTCATAGCGAAATACGTTCAAATAAAGTCCTTTATTATCAAATGTTCATTACAAAGATGCAAAATACAAATAATGGATGCTCTACAAACTACAATTAAAAGTAAGCTAATCTCCTAATCGATCATCGAGTAAGAGGGTGGACTGGCCTCGCACCGCCTTCCTAAATGTATCGCTGCAATGGCGGGCAAAGAGGCTGAGAAGCACTCTCAGCAAGCAAGGTGGCCCGCAAGCATCCCGAAAATTGCCTTCTATCATCGAACCCCTTGTAAAGAACAAAGAGACGATGGGAAGAACTTTGATGGGAAAAACTTCGCTGCTGGCCAAAAAATATTTCATATATCTCCCATACCAAAGGTGATATCAAGATAAGTAGTAAAATGGGCGGACCAAATAATCCATCTTTATAGAAGACGAAGATTTTGGATTGATTGTCAGAATGCCAAACAACGGCAGCAAATTGGTTTTGAAGAAGAGAATGAAAATGAAGATGGAAGATGGAAAGTACGAAACATACGTGCATTTATAGGGGGTGGAGATGAAGAGAAAGAATATGAGCACCACATTTTGCCTAGTAAATGGAATTAAGTAGCCCAAAGTCTTGGAAAAAGAGATGGAAATATCAAGAGAAAATGTGCAAGATTTTTAGCACAAAGCAGTTAAATGCTTGAAGGATTGGCGATTAAAAGACAAATGTCAAATAAATGCACAAGAAGTTAACATAGATGTTCATTAATGATGAACAAAGTTACAAAGGGAAAGTTAAATGTGAAATTACGAAGAAGAAAAAGTTAAGGCGCTATATGTCTTAATTACAATCCACCCCATACTGAACGAATTCTTTCCCTAAGTTTTTCCCAGTCCTCATTCTGCCGAGAGGAAGTGATGTTCAATTCGGCCATGACATCATCATCAACTTCCAACTTCTTGTACTGCTCGACCAAAGACTTAGTTCACTCAATTCCCTGAGAGGCATTACGCTTTTTAGCAGCCATTCTCGCCTTCCAGTCGTCCATTTTGGCTTGAAGTTCCTTCATCTGAGCAGCCAAACTAGCCATCAAAGAGTCTTCAATCATGACTTCGGAAGATATTTCTTTCAACTCGTCCTCAGCTTTGTTGATCTCCAGACGCAAATACTCTTTTTCAGATACGGTGCAAAGATATTGAGTACTTTTGGCCTTCAATTCAACATTCTTGGCCAGCAAGGAGAGGACCTCGGAATGGATAACTTTCAATGTCGCTTTAAAATCAGCAGAAAGATTGAGCGACAGAAGTGTCAGTGCTTGCTCCAACTTCGCATTCAAATGCTCAAGCTTATCCTTATGTCTGGCAGCATTAGCCTTACCAATGTCCATATCTATGAAGGACACGTACTCAAATATCAACTGCTTGAGGAAATTCATATCTTCCTCTGAAGAAGTAGCAGGACGACCAGTTGGAGCAGGGCGAGATGTTTTGACTTGCCCCTAGGAAGAGAACAAGTCTTGGATGGAACGCACAATCTTATCAGCATCTTGCAAAGAAAATGGCCAATATTGAAGATTCTCACTACAACGAACAGGATGGAAATAAAAGTGAAGCAAAGATTACCTCATCAATAATCTTGGAAGATGGCATATCCTCAGCCAAGTCTGCCACCTGTGGCTCCACCATTCGTGAGGACTTCCCCTTATCTGAGCAAGAAGATGTTGCCATAACGGGTAGACTCATAGGAGCATCTGCAGAACTCAAAAGCAACAAATCAGAAACCAATAGCACAAGCAAAGGTAAAGCATAAAAAAACTGAATTACCTTATATTTCAATGTTTGGGGGGGTTGACGCCCTGGAAAGAAAGTGGCTCATCCATTGGTTGTGATGAGGATCCTGGGGCTGAAGATGTATCTTTAAGCGTAGTCCCTTCATCAGCTAGTTTGGATGAAGCAGCCTCAGCAGAGGATGATGGAGCAGGAGCTACCGATGCCAAAGCCTTTAAAGGAGAGGCTGAACTTTTCTGAGAAGTCCAAATAAATTATCAGCACACAGAAAAGTTTCAAGTATGAAAATGTATACTTGTGAGTAAACCAATTTAATTACCTTCCTCCTGATGATAAGAGGGGTATCATCATCATCATCATCAACATCATCCTCCAGAATGGGAGATGCTAAGACTGGCCGTTTGCGGCTCGAGGCACTTTTGGCTGCAGTAGGCTTGGCAGGGAGAGAAGAAGATGGACGAGCAGACTGTTTAGCGCGATGAGGAGGAGAAGGACTCCGGATGGACAAAGGGGTAACTAAAATAGGAGGAAGGGAAGAAATGCTCGGTTGGTCCAGTGAATGAAAGACATGATTGGCATCAGTCGTAAACAATCTGCGCTTTACTGACGGCCAGAGCTGTTCAAAAAGGGGATGGATGGCATGGCTAGAATTGAAAGCGGCTAACGAAAAATGGCTCGTCAAAAGAAGATTGCGAGCATTTATAACCTCTGCTTCCGCCTTATTAATAATATGGGAACGGTCTATCAAGTTCCTTGAATAGCAAGGAGGAACAGGCCAGGTTTGGCCGAAATCAAGTTGGCGAGCAAAAAATTGAGGAGCATATATTTCTACCCCTTGGCATTGGTCCCAGTTAAAATATCATGAAATAACTCCCTCCCGATTAAAAACTGTATCCAAATGAGCAGAGAGGTGCTCGCGCTGTCTATATTGGAGAGAGGATGCACATAGTTTGGAGTCAAAAAGGGAGGAAAAAGAAAGAAGGAAGGGATTAAATCCAAAGAATAAAAGAATGAAAAAATGTCCCTTCTGGACATATTTACAGGAGCCAGGGGCTCAATGGCTAGCCCATAGTAGCTAGCAGAAGGACGAGAAATTGATGGAGCACCAAGCAATGAAAAATAGGATCTCAACCACATTTGAGTAAACCAAAGAGGTCCACTGCCAGTGGGAGATGTACCATTCTTCAATTGAGTTTGAAGAGAAGCTATGCCTCTATAGAGGGCAGCTAAAAAGAAAGAACATAAATTCAAAGGTCTGCCACGCGCCAATTCGTGCGCTATGGGTAACTAACTCAGGGAGGGCTTTATGCTTGGCACACACAAAACATATTTACAAAGCCAAACCAGAAGAAAGACCACTCGCTCAGTATGGGAAGGCTCAGCGCTCGAATGGTTACGAAGGGTTTGCAGGCTTAAATAAGACTCGGTGAGGTTTCTACCAAACTTTGGGGCGCCACCAGAAACCAAGATACCAGGAAAAATGGTATCGCCTAAAGGTGGCAGATTCACTAGGGCCCCAACATCCCTTAAAGTAATAGACATGGGGCCAAGAGGGAAAACAAAGGTATTATACTCAGAAGACCAAAAACTCAAAGTGATCGAAAAAAGTGCTGAATCAAAAGTAGGGGGTTGAAGAGAGATTTCTAACAAATCAGAAATCCTAGCATTATCAAAAAGTGCCTTAGTAGGACCATGGTCCACAAGGCGAGCATGCCACCTACGGAAAACTACATCAGATTTAGGCCAAGTGTGAATACCTCTTTCGCGAACTGGCCCCAGCGGTAGAGAGTTTAGAAATGGAGGGCCTTGAGTACAAGGAAATAGCTGGCCCACCGCCGCTTGTTCGACTGCCTCTACATTGTTGAAGAAAGGACTTAGGTAGAACTCATTGAGTTCGACATTGGCAGGCGCGAGAAAGTTCGAAAGTTATGTATGGACGATTAAGGAGTTTCTGAAAGTCATCAAAACTAAAGGAGTCGCCAGATTGAGATTGTGAAGTAGCCATTAGAGATGAAACGGAGTTTTTCAGAGTTACGTAGCAAGGAAGCAAAGAGATGAACAGTAAATTGTGGGAAAGAAACGCGAAAAAGTGAGGCGTGATTTAATGGTGCAGTGAAATGGCGTATTTGAGGGTTATAAGGGTTTGCAAAACGTCGCACCTTTTCAAGCTATAGAAGAAAACAATGATTGAAATTCTTGGAAATTTCGAATGTTGCTGGAAACACAAAGTGAATATGGCAAAATTTAATAATTGGTATTAATTATGCCATATTGGGGGGTAATTGTTGACACATAAAAATTCAGCCCAAATCGAACGGCCCAAGGAATGAAACCCAATTGGAGGATCCCCAAATCAGATAGCCCAAAAAACGAAGCCCAATCAGACAATTCAAGATGAAGGCCCAAATAGGGAGGCCCATGAACACGGTAACACCATCGCCCAAGCTTGCGAGTCGCCCAAGATCTGAGCGAATGAAGTGCCATGCAGTCACCCAAAGCTGTTACTCTATTCTCGCCCAAACCTTCGAGTCGCCCAAGGTCTTAGCAAACATGAAGTGTTGTGGTTATCAAGAAGTGCAGTTATCAAAGCAGTTATTAAAGCAGCCCTATCACGTTCCACGATTCAAGGTTGAACGACAAAGAGTAATGACTGCAGTTAGAAAAGGCAGTTCCATGACAAGTTGGCCATTACGAGGAAAGTGAGCAGTTATAGAATGATCAAGCAGTTTTTAGGCGGTTGATCACAAAGAGATCATTCAGGGAGTATAAAAGGAAGGAAAGACATAGAGCAAAAGAACCCGAATAAAAAAACTCTCGAACAGAGAACATGTAATTTTAAATTTCTTAGTTTAGATTTAAACACTTCTTTCAGTAACTCGTATGCTTGCGCCCCTTGGAGGCATTCTGTTTTTACTTTCCGATTGTAAAGTCATAGCCAATAAAGAACGCCCCTTTTTGGGACTTTGTCTCAAGAGGTTTGTCCCTTACACAATCGTCTGATTCCTTTTTAATTGTTAGCAACGAACCCGCACGAAACAGAGACACTTCGAAAATTTATTGTTTTTAGGAAAATATTTTACAATTATTCCATGTGTTGTGGATTTTGTTCTTAAGCATGATCCCACCACTTTGATTGTTCGTTACATATTTAGGTACTTTATTAATGAAGTTAATTAGTTTAGTGAGTCAAAAAATATGCATTTTTATATGTCATATATATCTCAAGGAAGAGATTCACTTGATAACATTGCTTTTTGCTGGCAACTCGTTACTGTAAATTAAAATTGTTCCATTTAATACTACCAAAGTATATCCCAATGAGTATAAATTCTTTTTATGTCATTATGAGTCTAATAAATATTTTATCAGTATTTTCAAGGGTCTACAAGTAGCGCTCGTCATAGATGCATCTGACAATTTAATCTATATTTCGGATTTGCCATGAATAGGTGTTGCAACATGTTAACACAAGTTGTCTTATTATAAGTTATTGAATTTCATTTTTTTCTTTCTAAATTCTCAAATATTTTTAATAAGAATTGACAAGATTTCTGTGCAGATTTGATTCATCGTATATTGAAATAGGACATTGAGAATTTTCAAGCTTCGAAAAAGTAATTATTTTGTACATAACGAGTATTATCAAGTGAATCTTTGCCTTGAGATACACATAGGGGTGGCAAATGAGCCGACTAGCTCGTCGGCTTGCGCGCTCGACTGGTCAAGGTAAAGTTTAGGGACGAACTTGAGCACAAGCCGAGCCTTGGTGACTCGTGGGCTTGCCCATGAATAGTGGCCATACATTTACCTTTAAAAGTTTTGTGATCATTTTACAACAGTCACAAAACTTTTAAATGTCCCCACCGGTCATTATATTTTAATTTTTCTAAACTCTATATGTATACTCATTTCAATCCATTTTTCACATCAGTTCTCTACAACTATCTTCTACATTATCTACAATCTAATTATTTACTCTCAAATTTTATTTCAGTTTAGTTCATCTATTACATTCCTCATTTTTCATATTTCTTACTTTATCTCAATTTTATAATTCATTCATTACTTATTCACATTCCATCTCTATATTACTATAATTTTATTTCGTCTTTATACATTTAAATTCTATTTCATACAATTGGATCCCAATTCTTATGTTGAGGGTTTGTTTGATGGCAACTCACCTATGACGTTACAATCTCAATTTCATAATAAATTTTCGATCTCAACGACATCCCCATTCTCCACAATTTGGGTGTTGATGATGCTTACGGGAGTAGTCGTCCACTTGATTTGGATAATATTGATAAAAGAGGCGAAAGGGAAATTAAGTGTTGGGAACAATTTCAATTGGTTTCAATCAATCGTACCATCGACGGAGTCTAAGAATGTAAAGCAATGTGTAAATATTGCTAACACACGATTGGCATGGCAAAAGGGAATCGATAATACCCACCTCAACCGTCACTCCGTGAAATATAAGGCCAAACATGGGCTTGTTGGTAGAACATAAACACAACTGCAATTTGTTACTCCCTTCGATACCAATTCTACAACATTTAGCGCATGGATATATTCGAAAGAAAATTGTCATGAAAGAATGGTGAAGTTCACTTTCGGAGCTGAGTTACTGCTAAGCATAGTGGACAACCAACATTTTACAAAGTTCGTGCAAGACTATCTTCAATCAAGTTACGTGGGGGTAAGTAGAAACACTCTTCTTTCCAATTGTATATATTATTTCATTAAGCACAAAAAATAATTGTTACACGATTTACAAAAATATGGCTATGTTATATCGTTTATCATATGGGAACACATAAGTAAAAAAATATTATATAGATGCAACTGCACACTATGCCCTTGTTTGAGCCGCATTCCTTTACATTTTTTTCCATTATTTTTTCTACAGTACTCATTTTCAACCACACATTTTTCATTAAAATATTATTATACGCAAATCAATTTTTTTTAACAACACATTCTTCATCAATCACTATTCCACAATACATTACTTCAAACTAATGGAGCTCAAACAGGGCCTATACAGACCCCTTTGAATTATGTATAAAAAAGACTTACTTTTAAAATAATTGAATTCCCTCACAATGTTAACAACATATTTAATGCTATTATGCAAATTATAAAACAACATCATTACGAATCTAAAATTCGCATTTTTACGTTTGATAATGCTAGTTTTAATAAGCATATTATTGATAAACCGTGTAAGGTCCTTAATCCTGATTTCAGTAATTTTTTTATCTCATGTCCATTGTGTATATCACGTCTTTAATTTAATTGTACAAGATGTTATGAAGCATATTAAAGATCAAATGTGTAGAATTAGAGATGTATTAGTATATATCATTATATAATTGAGTAGAAAACAAGCATTTGAAAACTTTTGTGCTCAATACGTTATGGAATCCAAATAATTTGTAATCGACGTGGGGTATAGGTAGAACTAAAGTATTAGTAACTGAATTTTATAATTCTAGATGTACAACAAATGATGGTAGCAAATCTATTTTGATTGATAGTGATTGGATATTGGCTTGTAAAGTAATTTTTTTTTTTTTTTTTTTTGTGAGACAAGTTTCTATGATTCTACAAACATCTTATTAATTCCCCACTAGTTATAGAGTTCTTAAAATGGTCCTAATTTTATTGCAATATTATGTTTTATGGAACTAAGGTTTAGAACATACTAGGAAGACTTGCCCATATTATTTCCTTTAGCATGCATAATGGACCACATGTACAATTTGAAATTTACTAAACATGTTATTAGAAAAATCACAAATACCTATCACTTATTCTAATTTAGGAAATACGCTAACTTCAATGAATAAATTGCATGCACAATGATTGAGTGCTAATATTAGTCAGCACCTTCTGCACTTCCTAATGCTAATCTTCAAGAAAATGATGAAGAAATATTGAATTTATTTACAGACATTTGAGATGAAAGATTTGATGTAGACTCTTCTAATATGTCTCATGCATATAATCGGACATCGGATGCATGTCAAGCTCCTCATGGAATGCTTGTTGAATTACATAGATATTTTAGTTATTAAATGCTTAAGTCCATAAAACCTATTGATGCAATGACATTCGATTTACTTGATTTTTGGTGTCGTCGTGAACATAAAGATCCCATTGTTTTATGTGATTGTTCATAATCTATTAACACCTCCGATTAGTACTATTGCTTTGGAGTCTACTTTTAGTGTAGGTAGTCGAGTTCTGTTCGATTTCAGGAGCTGACTTAAAGAAGACATTTTGAAAAGCTTGATGTGCATAAAGGATTGACAAGATGTTTATTTTTGAATACAAAATAAGTATGCTGAAATTGCGTGTTGCTAGGTAAATACAATCTTCATTATTTTCTTAATAAAATTTTATTTTAAAAAAAATGTACGAACAACAAGTATGACTCCGCCTACTCGAACCCATTGAGCTGGCTCGAGCCCATTGCCATGCTTAGATACGTATGAAAGTAAAAAAAAAAAAAAAGCATATTTTTTTTGACTAACTAAATTAATTAACTTTATTAATTAAGTACCTAAATATATAACGAACAATCAAACTGGTGGGATTTTCTAACACTATATAGGTGTTCATGCTTAGAGACAAAATCCACAAAACATGGAATAATTGTGAAATATTTTCCTCAAAACAATGAATTTTCGTATGGGTCTCCTTATATGTTGTGCTCTAACTTTGAATCATATCAAATTTGTCCAGTTTTTTGGATAGAAGTAGGGCGACCATTTACAAGATTTAATACAGAGGGCGATATTATGCAATCAACTATTTAAAATTTTTAAAGTCCCAAAAGTAATGTTATTCGTAGTTGTTCACTACAACATTCGTTCTATGTGACATACATATTACATGTTGTTATTTGATGTATTAATATGGTAGTTATTTATTGATCACGCATCAAATAACCATTTCCACCATAGTGAGCGACTACTTCAAGTCCCAATTATTCTGTGACTACTTTTTTGTTCAACTAATAGAACTATTTTTTTTTTTTTTGGCCTTTTTTAAAATAGCAAGCATGCGACAGACAAACACACACACACACGAGCTAGCCTCATTTGCATATTTATATCATATTTCTTGCATGAACGAATTGAATTCCTCATTTTTTATCGCCTTTTCTTATCGAGATTGTTAGGTCTAAAGTGTATTGACAGGTTTCATATTCAAAATGTCATTTAATTGAGTTATACTTACAGATGAGTTGTCGGGAGGTTGCGAGTCTTTGGAAGAAGTCAGAATCAGCTCAAGAAGATCAAGTTGTCGAAAAATGCTCAAAGTCTGCCCGAGGAGCGCTCAAGTGGTTTTAGCAGGGAGTCCACTGCTTGATGTTCGCGCATGGAGCGCACAAGCGGAGAAGCCACTATTCGTAGTCCGCAAGACTAGTGCACGAGCGGTTGTATTAATTAACTAAACCTAGAACGTGATTTTGGCAAATTTTACAATCTCAAACACTTCATATTATAAATACACAAGCCGTAGTCCGTCCCAATTGTTGGTTGAGCCTATTTTCATTCAAGAAAATAAAGATTTGAAGATCAATAACACATTCCATAAATCTCTTATCTCAACAACAAGATCAAAGCATCAAAATACCAAAAGAATAAACACGAAAAATAGAATCATTTACCAAATAGCCTTCAAAGTTTTGAAGTTGGGGAGAGCTGGCTGGAGTTCCAATTGGAGAGGAACGAGTTCTTTCTTGGTGATCCACACGGAGGAAAAAGAAGTCTAGAGGTTCTGAAAAGTACAGGTGGCATAATCGAAGAGTTCGTCGGTGATTTAAAGTTTGGGTGGTCAGAATCTAATAAGGTTTAATTGTGTCTAGTCCTATAAGTTAAATCTTTTCTAGCCGTATTTGTTTTACAAGGTTTGTTCGGAGGTTTTTTATCCCTGTGAAGAGTTCTTCAAGGAGTTTATCATTCGTTAACAAATATGGTGTTCTATACTTTTACTACTTTGACTTGTATGCTTGATTAATTAATTGGAGTTTAATTTAATTAAACTTGTTTATCTAGAAACAATAATTGTGACTTGTTGCTTATTATTGATTGTTAATTTTAATTTATATAATACACATATTCACCCATCTAGGTGTTAGTTCGGTCCAATTTCGTTATTTCAACAATATTGATGAATGATATTATTTGGTTTGGTGTTGAAAAAGATATTTCAGAAAATTGACCGTATTTTAAAATTATTTTTGGTTTAATTTGTGAACACTAATTATTAATTTTTTTTTAATAAAAGTAATTTAATTATAGCACAATCATTGTTTGCCAGGATAAATAAATTATTGATTATTGATCCATTAGAATTTGATTTATAATCTTCGAAAGTTTGACGCTTATTTCAGTTGAGTACATTAATTTTAAATTTTTAATATTGGATTTCTAATTTGGAAAATGTGTTTGGATATGGGAAAAAAATATAAGAAAATTAATATTAAATAACATTAAAAATATGAACACTACAATTACAAAATGGAAAACAAACACCTGAAATATAATTCTAAAATAAAAAGACGAAATAAATATTTATTATTACGCACGTGATGTCGACGAAAAAGCGCACGAGGCCTGTTTTGATTCCAGTACAGTACGCCATTGCTATATTAAAATTCTTGCGGCTGTTCAAATATGATAGGAAATTACATTCAAAGAAGGTTGGTTGTTTATTAATTCTTGTCTTGAAAAAGATGGACGAATTTTTAAATTCTCTTTTTTTGCACGTGAAAGAATTTTCCTCCTCATGCTTTTATGACACATTTATAAATACTTGTCAAAAGCAAATAATTTTTTATTCACATAATTCATGGAACTTAAATTACTGCCAATTTATCAATCCACTGATTTTTATATGTACTAGTCAATATTGATCCTGCATTGCGTATTATTTTAAAATTATAATTCTAAATTATAATTAATTTAGAATTAATATCGGAGAATATATACCTGACCATGAATATTAAATCATTTATTTAATTTCTAGTTTAAGTCAAATTGAATGTTAATTAGCATATATGAACGTGAATAATGAAATACATTCTTCAATGTGAAATTCTAATTAACTTATAATTAGAATTAATAACACTGAAATGCATAAATAAAGATGAATATTAATTAAATGAATGCGAATTTTAATGTTAATTAATTGATGATTAATACTAGGGAATTCATACAATAATGAAAGCACATAGTTATGAATCTATCAAATGTACATGTACATTGATGTCAATTAAATGGTTACATTGATGACAACTAAATGATTAAATAAATTAAAAATATATTAAAAAAATGGTATTATTAAAATAATTGAATTATAGTATGGTCAAAATCGTCCAAAAAATGATTATCGCTCGATATGATATTTAATTCCAAGTAAGAAAAAATTCAATACAGTTATAGTCACCACCTGTTCATCTTTACTATAAATACAGGTACTTTGGTCTATGATCAGCATCATCAAGTAGAGCTATATCCTCTGTAATTTCAACATAAATTCTTCTTCAGCTAATTACATAGCTATTTCTTATTCTTCATCTTCTTCCATTTACCAGAAGAAAATCAAAATGGCCCCGGCTCCTGCTGAAAGTGCTAGCAATTTGGGCAAAAACGAGATTGTTCGTCCAGTCGCAAACTTCTCTCCCAGCCTATGGGGGCAACAGTTTATCAATTTTGCTTTCGACGCTGAGGTAAATATCGATCCCTTTTTCCTTTTATTTATTATGGAATGCTTTTCATTTTAAAATTATACACTGTTCTATGTGAATTAAAGGAGTGAAAACTAGTTTGAATTATAACATGTTGCTCTTGTGGAATCATACAGTTAGCCGAAAAATATGCCAAGGAGATTGAAGGTTTAAAGAATGAAGTGAGAAGTATGCTAACAGCTCCTGGAAAAGATATGGTGGAGACAATGAATTTGATCGACACACTTGAGCGCTTGGGTGTTTCATATCATTTTGAAAATGAGATTGAAGAACTATTGGAACGTTTCTTTAATCTCAACGTAAATTATGCAGATGAAGCCTACAATTTGTACACTGTTGCGCTACATTTTCGTTTATTCAGACAACATGGCCACCGTATATCTAGTGATATCTTTAAGAAATTCATAGACGAGAATGGAAAATTCAAAGACACTATCAAGAGCGATGCAAGTGGATTACTGAGCTTATATGAAGCTGCATATCTAAGAGTGCATGGAGAAGATATACTAGAAAATGCCCTTGCTTTTACAACAGATAACCTGAAATCCATGGCACCAAATCTAAGCTCTACCCAAGGGAAACAAGTAGCTCATGCCCTCGAGCAATGCATCCACTTCGGGAACCCAAGAATTGAGGCTCGTAACTTTATCTCCATCTACCAAGAAGAAGAGTCCAAGAATGAAATGCTGCTGAGGTTTGCCAAATTAGACTATAATTCATTGCAAATGTTGCATAAAAAGGAGCTCTATGAAGTCTCAAGGTAATGTTCATGACAAGTGCATAAAATAGCACTGTATGTGTGTGAGTACATTAATTAGTAATATGCATTGCTTGTGTATGTTGCAGGTGGTGGAAGGATTTGGACCTTGTTTCTAAGCTTCCTTATGCTAGAGACAGAGTGGTAGAATGTTTCTTTTGGGCTATGGGAGTTTATCATGAACCTCAATATTCAGTTGCTCGAATCATGCTCACCAAGACCATTGCAATGACATCAATAATAGATGATACATATGACGCCTATGGCACAGTCGAAGAACTTGAAGTTTTTACCGAGGCCATTATGAGGTACACATTTCTTTCACAATAGTATTAAAAATAGTTTCTTAAAAGTAAGCAATCATTTATTCATGTTCTTACATCATGATAATTTCTTCTTGTTTTAGGTGGGATATCAGCGAAATTGATCGACTGCCAGAGTATATTAAACCATTCTACAGCGCTCTTTTAAATCTTTACGAGCAATTTGATGAAGAACTATCAAAAGAAGGAAGATCTTATGCGGTCCATTATGCAAAAGAAGCCGTAAGCACCACGCTCTATGATTAGTGCACTACTATTAATTTCTTAGTCTTTCTGCATTCTATTATTTTTATGCACTATTTATCCTCATTTATTTTCCTGAATGCTTACTAATTTGAAAGCAGTTGAAAGAACTTGTGAGGACATACTATGTGGAAGCCAAGTGGTTCATCGAAGGATACTTGCCACCATTTTCCGAGTACATGAGCAATGCCTTAATCACATGCACTTACGTTTATCATACAACCACGTCCTTGTTGGGGATTAAATCAGTCACCGAGGAAGAATTTGAGTGGCTCAGCCATAAACCTAAAATGCTTGTTGCCAGCCTCATAATATGTCGACTCGTTGATGACATTGCTACCTATGAGGTATGAATTGCACTCAAAGTTCGTTGGAAGAAAAATTTTGTTCTACAAATAATTAGAAACTTTATTTCACTTATCTAATTGAGTTCGCCGAATTTGGTCTTATCGAAGGTTGAGAAGGAAAGAGGCCAAATTGCTACCGGCATCGAATCATACATGAAGGAGAATGGTGTTACTAAAGAAGTGGCCGTCGATAAATTTTTTGAAATGGTTACAAATGCGTGGAAGGATATCAATGAAGAGTGTCTCCGACCAAGTTCCTCTCCAAGAGAAATTTTGATGCGAATTCTCAACCTTGAACGAATTATAGATGTCACTTATAAAGGCAATGAAGATGGATACACACAACCACAAAAAGTTCTAAAACCCCACATCATTTCTTTGTTTATTGATCCCGTTGTGGTCTAATATTATTTGGGATCAAGTTGGATACAAATCGATGTAATTAGACATATTTTTTTTGCCTTAATTTGTGATTACTTTTTGTTTGCCCTTGAAATAAAGCGAACCTTCAAATAAGCTGTAGACATTTGCTCATTACTATTAAATATCCATCTTAACAGTATATGTACTTTTGCAAATTCCATGTTTTATAAATTTTGCTACTTGGCTACTTAAAGTCTTTTACTGATCATTAGATTACAATTTAGAACCTAAACTGAGCACCAAACAATATGATTAATTTTAATTTGCTCGCTGTTATGAACAAATTAATTATTTTCTTGGAGCTTCAAAATTCTCAACGTCGTATTTCAACATATGTTGAATAAAATCTGCACGGAAATTTTGTCAATTACTATTTAAAAATATTCGAGAATATAGAACAAAAATTGTAATTCGACAACTCATATAATAAGACAATTCGTGTTAACACATTGCAATACCTTTTCATTGAAAATCCGAAATATAGATTTAATAGTCAGGGGCATCTATGACGAGAAGTACTTGTAGACCCTTAAGATCCTTAAAAATATTGATAAATGTTTATTAGTCTCGTAACGATATAAAAAGAATTTACACTGATTGAAATATACTTTGCTAGGATTAAATGAAAATATATTTCAATAATAGTTGCTAGCGAAATGCGATTGTCATCGAGTGAATCTCTAAGTTGAGATATATTACATGTTGACACACTTGGTCAACCCACTGGGGCCTACGGCCCACTCATGCCGAACCACATGGCACTCCAGCCGAGGTGGTATATATGGCCGAGGCTCTTATGCCGAAGCCCTGTGAAAGTGGTCGAGGCTCTCATACCAAAGCACTATGAAAAGTAGTTGAGGCCATGATGCCGAAGCACCATGAAAATGGAGCCGAAGCGCTGAAGTGGAAGTATTATGTGAATGGAGGAGGCCCTGTTGGCCGAAACTCAGTAGCCGAGGTAGCAACTTCTGAATCACAAAGCAGCACCTTCCATAAACACTCTCCCAAGAGATCTTCTGCACAAAGATGTTATTTGAATGATTGATAGGACGTTTGTCATGAGTGTAAATGTTAAGTCTTATCACTAGTAGAGGCGGCTCTGCCAATCAATAAATGTATAGCAGGCTAGATGCAACTGATGCCTACAATTTGAGATGTAAATTGTTCGGATGAGGCCACGTGTTCCCCGAACCAAGGGTCACGATCTAACTGGTGACACTATAAATACTCTCCCATGTACCTCATACAAAGGCGAATGCAAAAATTAATACAAGAAACAACACTTTACTCAACTCTCTCTTATTATCTTGCAACACAATGAGAGTTTACACATTTTTACATGTACATTTACAAACGTCGATTGGTAATTATTGTACAATCGATCTTCGATCATCTCGTCGGATTCCGAACGTTCTCATCCTGTGTCGTTGAGCTACTCCCACGCCCTTGATCTGTCCGTTTTAAACCGTCCATGTGTCTTTACGTGTTGGACTTTCGTTTACGTGTGCGCGGGTGAGTCCGGCATCTATTGGCAACATATTTTGGTGTCAATAGATTGGCATCATCTGACGAACAATCTTGTGGTGAAAACTTGTTGAAAAAGAACATTTAGGCACCCCCTTGAAAAAGAATTTGTTCTTGGAAAAGAACAAGAGGAAGCCCCATAACTTAACAAAAATCTGAAGGTCAAACATAGAAAATGAGTTCAAACGAGGAAACATCCCCCAGAAGGGTAAGAGAAAATGCGGGTGTGCCCCCTTTAGCAGCTGTTCCAGCAGCTTGGCACCGACTCCACCACCATCATAGACGAGGTGGAATGCGAGTAACAGCCCGGTTATCAAGAGAAATGGCCGGCATGGCAGCCAACATGAGAGACATTGCTAGCCAAAACATGGCTACGAGGGAACTCATGGTCCAAATGCAAGGCCAGGGAGGCTTCCCTATTCCTCCATACGCCCCCCAAGGGCACTACCAGCAAGAAAATGAAGTTCAAAGTCAGAGAGTTGCCTCATCGGACTATAGTCGAGGTAGAAGTCCATTTGAAAGGGAAGTGGAAGTTGATGTTAGTTCCAACTACGCTTTTGGGCGACCCATTGAGGTCCCTTTGAACCATGATAACTTCCTTCCTTCATATGAGCAAGAGCGAAGATCTAGGAGGTCAGGTAGTATATTTGACAGAATCAGCCTAGCAGAATTGAGGCCCAAGCAACAATAGCCTTGCAAGCCTTGGACAAGGCCACAGCCCCCATCTCCCATGCCTCAGTAGCCGGAAGAAAGGCAAGAAAATCCCCCCATGCCGCACCGCCTAGAAATAGACGCCAAAGGACGGAAGGGGAGGCTAGGAACCTCTCACCAGCCACCAAGGTATGAGGCCGAAGAAAACGATTCAGATGAGCAGCAGAGGTCCTGTGATTTGGACGATGATGATGAGAACCTGCCATTCTCGAGGGAACTAAGGAGTGCCCATGTCCTGAACCACTATGTTATGCTCAAGATACCAAAGTATAACGGAAAAGGCGACCCTGAGAAGCACTTGAATGCTTACAAAACTCACATGAGCCTAAGAAGAGCCACCCCAGCTGTGAAGTGCCGAGCTTTCTACTTAACACTTAGTGGAGTAGCTGAAATTTGGTTTAGTAGGTTACCACCCGGGAGTGTAAGAAGTTGGCCCGAATTCAAGATCATCTTCTTGAAGAGATTCGCTGTGAGCAAAGAGGAAGAGGCTCCCATCCAACGCCTCCAAGACATGAGACAGGCACATGGGAAATCCCTGAAGAGCTTCCTATCACGCTTCACTGTGAGATGACATACTGTGTGCAAGTCACCGACCGTGAGGCGTTATCTGCACTAAGAGGAGGCCTGAATATGAACACCCTGTTTTGGAGGGACGTGCAAAATTAGGACCCCACCGCCTATGACGCCCTGCTCGAGATGATGAGGCGAGAGATCATCAATGAAGAATTGATGGAGCATAGGAATAGGGCAAGTAGAGGCCTCCCATCTCGGCAAAGACAGCGTGCTAGAGGGCCAACATCACACTTGATGGATTATCAAATGAACAAGGCCGAAAATGAGAGTTTTGGGCAAGCACTTGCCACCACCACTCTGAACGCAGTCCCGACCTTGGCATATGAGGATATCAACTCAGTCACTGACACCCAGGAGATGAGAACTTCGCAAGGATCCCGCAGGGGGAGAGGCCGAGGCCGAAGCTGGGGTTCGGGACCTAGAAATAGGTCAAATTCAAACCCTCCCGGATAGTGCATATAACACCGATCCCATGGCCACGACACAGCAAATTGTCGAGACTATGCTCACCGTACCCGGCAGGAACCCCCCAGGGATAGAAATGAATCGCCTCAGGCGAACAAGCCCCCACATAGGTATGACAACCGACCTAGGCGTGAAGAGGCCGCAACCCGTTAAAGGGATATTTCCTCGCGACGAAGGGAGCACGATGCAGAGAGGCCTAGGGAAGCATGTAGACACCGAAGGAGTCAGGAAACTCAGGATGAGGGCCCTATCCACGAGGTGGATACCATTTTTGGAGGCCCATATGTCGACGGTGAAATGCGGGCCACAGCTCCCAGAGGGATCAAGTTCTACCTATTATCTTCACCTAGGAGGATACTGAAGGGGTTTACTACCCCCACTGTGGTGCACTTGTAGTGAGGGCGGTCATAGCTCGAAATGGGCTCAAGCGAATGCTAGTTGACAACGGTAGCTCTGTCAACATCCTGTTCGAGTCTACCTTCGACAAGATGATATTGAACCATGAGTTGACGCCCACCACTACTCCCTTGTATGGATTCACTGGAGATAGAATCACTTCGAGAGGAAAGATCACCCTTGCAGTGGTAATGGGGGAGTCTTCCCAAACCACAATGAACTTTATGGAGTTTCTCATAGTTGACAGTCGATCGGCCTACCACAGAGTAATGGGTAGGCCAGCTTTAAAGGAATTGGGAGCCCTCACCTCCATCCACCACCTATGCATGAAATTTCCGACAGAAAATGGGATGACAATGGTGAGAGGTGACCAAAGAGGCTCTAGAGAGTGCTATCTGAGCTCCATCAGAAAGGTAGAGCCCCGAGACGTCCACGTGATTATCACCGACATAGTCATGCCTGATGTCCCAGGTGATGCTCCCTCCGAACCGGAAGATGTGGAAATGATCGACGCACCACCCATGCCGAAAATATTGGTTATCGATGAGATATACCCCCGCATAATTGAACACAAATCTCAAGCACCCCCAGTTGAGGAACTTGAAAGCTTCTCAGTGGACCCTCGAGACCCATCCAAATTGTTGAAAGTGGGAAAAGGCTTGTCCATCGGTTTGAAAGAAAAGATCAAGGATTTCCTAAGTAGGAACCTTGATGTCTTTGCTTGGAGGCATGAGGACATGGTCAGCATAGACCCCAAGGTCAGTTGCCATCACTTGAAAATTGATCCAAAAGTTGTCCAGCACAGACAAAAGAGAAGAGCCATTAACTCTGAGAGGCATGAGGCCTTGAAGGAAGAAGTTCAGAAGCTCATCCAAAATGGCTTCATCAGGGAGGCCACCTACCCGAGGTGGGTCTCCAACCTGGTTTTAGTAAAGAAACACAATGGAAAGTGGAGGGTATGCATCGATTTCACTAAACTCAACAAAGCTTGCCCGAAGGACAACTTTCCACTCCCAAGGATTGACCAACTGTTAGATTCCATGGCTGGGCATGAGTTGTTGAGCTTCATGGACGCATACTTCGGCTACAACCAAATTCCCATGCACCCGATCGATGAGGAACACACCTCTTTTAACACAGACAGATACCTTTACTGCTATAAGATGATACCCTTCGGGTTGAAAAATGCCGGGGCTATATACCAAAGGCTCGTCAACAAAATATTTTTGAACCTCCTCGGCAAGACAATGGAGATCTACGTAGATGACATGCTTGTTAAAAGTATAGAAGCTGGGGACCACGTGACGCACCTCAACAACACCTTCCAAAACTTGAGAAGGTATAGGATGATGCTCAACCCCCTCAAGTGCACTTTCGGGGTCACCTTTGAAAGGTTTTTAGGATACATGGTCAACCAACGTGGAATTGAAGCTAACCCTGAGAAGATTGAGGCCCTATGCAAGATAAGGTTCCCCCAAAAGCCAAAAGAGGTATAAAGCCTGAATGGGCGAGTGGCCGCACTTAGTTGCTTCGTCTCCAAAGCTACAGACAAATGCCTCCCATTTTTCAAAGTGCTGAAAGCTGGGAAGAAGTTCCAATGGACCGAGGAATGTGAAGAGGCCTTCCAACTCCTGAAAAGGCACCTAGGGTAGGCCCCCTCCTCTCCAAATTGAAGCCCGACGAGATTCTTCAGCTATATCTGGCTGTCTCCAATGAGGCCATCAGTGCGGTTCTAATCCGAGAAGAAGGGATGACCCAGCTTCCCATATACTATACAAGTAAAACACTACTATCGTCGAAAATCGATATGGAGAAGCTCGCTTTGGCCTTGATCACGGCTTCCAGGAAATTGAGGCCCTATTTCCAAGCTCACACCATACATGTACTAACAAACTTTCCCCTGAGTCAGGTACTTCAAAAGCCTGATGCCTCAGGAAGATTATTAAAATGGACGGTGGAGCTAAGTGAATTTGACCTCATGTTCAAGGCTAGGGCGACCATCAAAGGCCAAGTCTTGGCTGATTTTGTGGCAGAATTTGCCAATTTACTTGAGGTGGATGAAATCACGAAAAATGCGGATCCCCTACGTGGAACTTATTCGTTGATGGATCGGCTGGGGATACCGGTTCGGGTGCTAGAGTTGTCCTTATCAGCCTAGAAGGTTACAAGCTGAACTCAGCTGTGAGGTTCGGATTCAAGGCCACCAATAATGTGGCACAGTATGAGGCACTTTTTGCAGGCCTCAGGCTAGCCAGAGAAATGCAAGTGAAGAGGCTACTTATCAGTAGCAACTCCCAGCTGGTCGTCAGCCAGGTAAATGGAAACTTCTCTGCCAGAGACAAAACCCTGTTCTCCTACTTGAAAATGGTGATGAACCTCGTCCCATCATTTGAAAAGTTTGAGTTGATCTAGATCCCCCATGTGGAAAATGCACATGCAGACGCACTCACCAAACTTTCAAGTAGCAAGGACTCCGAATAACTCACAATAGTCCCAATAGAGCACCTCCTCATACTATCAACCGAGGCCCCCAATTTGATGTGGGTTGTCGGGACTCCTACCTGGATGCAGCCCATTGTGACCTACTTAAAGGACCAGGTACTTCCCGCTAATAAGCAGGAAGCTTACAAGCTAAGGAGTAGATCAGCTCGTTTTCTCTTCATCCATGATATACTCTACAAGAGGAGCTTCTCCTCTCCACTCCTCTGATGCGTAGGAGGAGAAGAGGCTACCTACATCTTAAGGGAAGTCCACGAGGGAGTGAGTGGTAACCATTCTGAAGGTCTATCTTTAGCGCAAAAAATACTGAGACAGGGATACTTTTGGCCTACCTTGAAAAAGGACGCCCTCCAATTTGTACGAAAATGTAACAAATGCCAATGATTCTCTCCTATTCAAAGACAACCATCGCAAGATTTGACCGCGGTCTCCAACCCCTGGAAGTGGGGTGTGAACCTCATAGGCCCTCTACCGAGAGGCAGAGGAGGGGCGAACTTCGTGATTATGGCCATTGATTACTTCATGAAGTGGGTTGAGGCTAAACCACTGGTAAAAATCACGGAAGCAAACACTTCCAAGTTCGTGTGGAAGAACATTATATGCCGGTTCGGGATTCCCTACTCTATCATCTCAGACAATGGTAAACAGTTCAACAACAAGAAGGTCAAAAGTTTGTGTGAAGAACATGGCATCAGGAAGCACTTTTCCATACCTCACCACTCACAAGCAAATGGCTAAGTTGAGGCTGTGAGCAAGACCATCAAACATGTCATGAAAAGGAAGCTTGATGTGTCAAAAGGGGCTTGGGTAGATGAGCTACCACAAGTGCTTTGGGCAATTCGAACCACAACAAGGACCCCCACAGGGGAAACACCTTTCCTCATGGTATACAGAACGAAAACAATGAGCCCCGTCGAGGTCAGACTTCCATCTCCTCGACATCTGCACTTCAGTGAAATAACAAACGACGAGCTCCAGAGATTCGACCTCGACTTCATTGAGGAAAGAAGAGATGACGCCCAGCTGAAGCTTGCCACATATCAAAGAAAAGATGATGAAGTACTTCAACTCAAGGGTGAAGAAGAGGTCTTTTTGAATCAATGATCTGGTCCTTAGGAGAGTCTTCCTCTCCTTAAAGGAACCAGGCACTGGTAACTTGGGTCCAAATTGGGAAGGCCTGTATAGAATCAAAGAGGAGATCCGACCTGGGACGTATCGGATCGAGGACATGGACGGCAACGCACAACCCCATCCATGGAACATTGAGCACCTTCGAATCTATTATCAACGAATGTACTACCTCGCTGGACGATCTTTCCCAGCTCATGTAACATTTCCATGATTTAATAAAATTCTCCATGATTGAACTCATCTCGCACCACGTCGTCACCTCGGAGGAGAGGTCAGCGATCCATCTCTAGGCCATCTAGCTTAAACTCCAAGGCTCATGCCACTTGCCTCTCTTTGGCGAGGCTGAACGCCACTGGGAGAAGCCTCAACATGGATGAACCATCCACCATGTTGGGAAGCGTCGTCGCCTCGGAGGAGAGGTCAGCGACCCATCTCTGGGCTACCTCACTTGAACTTCGAGACTCACGCCACTTGCCTCCCTTTGACGAAGCTGAAACGCCACTGGGAAAAGCCTCAACATGAATGAACCATCCACCATGTTGGGAAGCATTGTCACCTTGGACGGGAGGTCAACATCCCATCTCTGGGACACCTCGCTTGAACTCGAGGCTCACACCACTTGCCTTCCTTTAGCGAGGCTAAACGCCACTACGAGAAGCCTCAATGAGGATCGAACTTCTTTTCCTATGTTCACAAGGCCTAACCACTACGGGCTTTAGGCAACTCGATCAAACATAGCAATGTCCTCGGTTCAGCTATAAGACGGTCCATTATTAAGGTTTATTTAGGTCACAGTTATTAAGCTTAAGTGTAATCTACTTGCTTAAGTCCAATATAAGTCATGGTTCGTGTGGCTTGAGTACAATCTACTTAAGTGATTGGAGTTTGGATATTAAGTCAAGGTTATTAAATTCATCAATCAACCTTAAGTGTGTTTGCTTAACGAGGCCAATGCACTTGGAAGAACAACATTGAATGAAAAAGATTATATTAATTTTCAATGTTACAAAAGGAGGCCCTGAGGCCATTACATCCAAATTAACTTAAAAGTAAACTATCCTAAGCCTCGGATGATGGCGAAGGTACCTCAACGACAGGAGCCTCCATAGCTTAAGCATCAGAACTCTCTTCTGCCTCCGCTGCCTCATCCCCAACCGCATCATTAGCTGGGGTCTGAGGTACTTCATCCACAAGCTCCGACCTTAGCTATGACAGGTCTTGATTTGGAAAGAGTTCCTCAGCCCTCTCCATCATTTCAGCATAGGCATAATTCCACCAGTAGACGCTGAAGCTCTTGTACTCCTCTGTGTTGTGGAAGTCGGTAATGTAATCTTTGACTGCCTCCTCCCTCGCTACATTGGCCTCCTCCCTCACGTTGATCATTTCATCCACATACCATTTTATTTGGCCCTCAAGAATTTGTATGCATCTTGGGTCTCGGCAAGTTGCAGATTGGCCTTCTTCAATGCCTTAGCAGTCACCTTTTGGTGGTCATTGGAGACCTCCACTTTCTTGGTAAGGGAAGCTACCTCGCACTAGGACTCATAAACCTCTTTCTTCAAGGCCTCAATCTGGGCCAAGGCAGACTCCAGCTTGGCTGCATCTTCTATTTTTTGGGCCTTCGCTTCCTCTACCTCGGCCCTGGCCTTCTTCAACTCCTTTACAAGGGAGGACACCTTCTTCTCCAAGGATTGGGTTCTCGTCTGAAAATCAGTAAGGGCCTCCCTGCACTCCAACGTGAGGCCAAACATCCTCACACTTTGGCTCACAAGAGCCCTTGTTAGGTCCACCGCATCGCAAGAAGAGGCGTGCAACTGCCACCGGTCCGTCCAAAATTTATATAAGCTCTCTGTAGCACTTCGGATCTCGGCTGGCAGAGCCTTCACCATTGTTGGAGCCAGGACCTCCTCCCTCCCAGCAAGGAAGTTCCGCGATTTTTCCTAGACTCTTGTGGGCCTCTGCTTGGTAGCTTCTTCATCTGCCTTCTCAGTAACCCTCCTCGCCGCAGCATACTCGGCCTTAGCACACCGTACCATTTCAACCTTCACAGCTTTGGAAGCAGCCTCCAGGAGCTTTGGCTGAGCGATTTCTTTCCCTTTGTGGGATATAAAGGTCCCAAACTTCCCTGATGAGCTGGTGACGTGTACCAGCTTCCTCTTCTTTGGCTCTTAGGGACCTTCTCCTTTCCCTGAGGCTCCTTGGCCTTTTTCGGCCTCTGAGGGGCCCCTTCCTCAACAACTCCATGTCACCAGCTTCCCCTTCTTTGGCTCCTCAGGGACCTTCTCCTTTCCCCGAGGCTCCTGGGCCTTTTTCGGCCTCTGAGGGGCCCCTTCCTCAGCAACTCTGGAGTTGCTTCCCTTGGAGAGTCGCTCAACCTTTCCCCGAACCTCTTTTGTACCGCTTAACCCCGACATCAAGGGCCTCGCTGTCACGTTGGACGTGACCCTAAGGATAGAGGCCAGGTCCGAGGCTGGGTACTCCCTTCTCTTGAACTTGTCTGCAAACTAAGTAAGTGCATCAGCAACGAAACAAAAAGCAAAAAAAAAAAAAAAAAACGCACAAGTATAGAAGCCTCTTACCTTTAGAGGTCATTAATTCAAAATCAATGAAGTAGCAGCTTCAGTCGACGAGGTGGTCTAAGTGCCGAAGTTTAAGAGGTCTCTTGTAAATGTCCCCTATCACTTCAAACTCCTCCTTGCTCAACTCGAATCTCATGCTACTATCTGCATAGCAACCCTCAACAGTTTGAAAAATAAAGTTTGGAATACATAACGTAAACTACTTAGGCTGGGAGACTCACGAGCTTCGTAGTACTGGGTTGGTACTGTGCAAGCCAAGGCCCCTCCACTATCTGCCACCTGCCTTTCACCCAGAACCACGAATCCTTCCACTCCTTGATGGAAGAAGGCAGCCCTACCACAAATGGTGTGTGAGCCCCCTAAAGAGTTAAGTAATACCACCCCCTCAACTCCTTATCTATCACCCTGGGCTGGAACAAGGTTATGAAGATGTGAAGAGGTATGTCCTCCCCAAGTGACACTTCCTTCCACAGGAAGTACGAGCCAACCAACTGGCTCCACCCATTTGGCAGAACCTGGGTCGGTGACAGCATAAAATTCCTCAGCACCGTCTTGAAGAAGGCGTGCAGAGGAAGACGCATACCTGCCTTAAACAGGTATTCACTTACCGTCACGCACCCGGCCCTTGGATAGCAGGCGCGCTCATGAGCCTTAGGTACCAGCATTTCCACATAATGAGGTATACAGTACCTCTCCCCGATTTTCCCCAGCCTTTTCAAAGTCATATTTGAAGGCACTCTGGACGCCCCCCCACTCCTCACTGTAATCTACTGGCTCCTCCGTCATAGCTTATTGCTTGACCTCGGAGTTCCCTCTGTGACTTGCCCCTTCGTTGAATGACACAATTGTTACTAATTCCCTACCCGAGGTGGACACCATATCAGAATGAACTCAATGTAAAGGATTTACTGTGAAAATACTTATGGAAAATGACTACGCAAACGGAATAAAGCCGAAAAATGAGAAGATCAACTGTTTGGACTTCGAAAAACTGGAGTTTTTAGGATATCAGATTGCAAAGAATGAAAATCCAGAAAAATGGGGGTCTCTTGCCTTTTATAAAGGGCCAGAACGAACCTAGCCATCTGATCAAGGCCCAGTGGATCTGATCCCTTAATTCTAAATCAAATCCTAAGCATTGGATTCAAACGATTTTTTCAAACCTACGCTTCATATTCAACCGTGTCCTCCACGCATCTTCCCAAATGCATCTACTTCTAGATGCTCCAGCCGTGCTCACAATTACGACTTCAATTCGACGACAGCAGACGCTTTGGAAGTTGAACGGTCCAGCCACCTTTCCTTGAAAATATGCGTAAAACATCAAATCATTGACACAATTACCGGGGAATAATCTTTACCTATGAGCCTCAGATTTCAGCCTCCACAAGCCTCGTAGGTTCGGTTTCTCAACCACCTTGGCTTCGTCACATTTCTGCCATAGCAAGCCTCGCAGGTTCAATTTCTCAACTACCTCGATTTCGTCACATTTCAGCCTAGCAAGCCTCGTAGGTTCGATTTCTCAACCACCTCGGTTTCATCACATTTCAGCCTAGCAAGCCTCGCAGAATCGGTCTTAACCACCTCGGCTTCATCACATTTCAGCCATAGCAAGCATCGCAGGTTCGATTTCTCAACCACCTCGGCTTCATCATTTTCATCACTCGTCGACAACAACACATCTCTAACTCCAACCATGATATAAATATCTATACTTGGACTTGAGGGACTATTATTTGGGGTACAAAAATTTCTTTCAACTTAACTGACTGGCATTACTTCATGAAAGTCCTCGCATTACATAAATGACTATACTTAGACTTGAAGAATTATTGTTACATGTTGACACACTTGGCCAACCCACTGGAGCCTACGGCCCACTCATGCCGAACCATGTGGCACTCCAGTCGAGGTGGTATATATGGCCGAGGCTCTCATGCCGAAGCCCTGTGAAAGTGACCGAGGCTCTCATGCCAAAGCACTATGAAAGGTAGTTGAGGCCATGATGCGGAAACTCCATGAAAATGGAGCCGAAGCCCTGAAGTGGAAGTATTATGTGAATGGAGGAGGCCCTGTTGGCCGAAGCTCAGTAGCCGAGGTAGCAACCTCCGGATCACAAAGCAGCACCTTCCATAGACACTTCTCCAAAGAGATCTTCTGCACAAAGATCTTACTTGAATTATTGGTAGGACGTTTGTCATGAGTGTAAATGTTAAATCTTGTCACTAGTAGAGGCGGCTCTATCAATCAATAAATGTATAGCAGGCTAGGTGCGGCTGATGCCTACAATTTGACATGTAAATTGTCCCAATGAGGCCACGTGTTCCCCGAACCAAGGGTCATGATCTAACTGGTGACACTATAAATACTCCCCTATGTACCCCATACAAAGGCAAATGAAAGAATCAATACAAGAAACAACACTTTACTCAACTCTCTCTTATTATCTTGCAACACAATACGAGTTTACACATTTTTACATACTCATTTACAAATATCGATTGGTAATTATTGTACAATCGGTCTACGATCATCTCGTCGAATTTCGAACGTTCTCGTCTCACATCGTTGAGCTACTCCCACGCCCTTGATCTGTCTGTTTTAGACCGTCCACGTGTATTTGCATGTTGGACTTTCGTTTACGTGTGCGCGGGTGGGTCTGGCATCTGTTGGCAACATATTCTGGTGTCAACGAGATACATTTGACATATCTAAAAAGCATACTTTTTGGACAAACTAAACTAATTAATTCCTAGATAAATGACTAACAATCAAAGTGGTAGAATTTTCTTACACCATATAGGTGGTTATGGTTATCAGAGACAAAATCCGCAACATATGGAAAAATTGTAAATATCTTCCTCAAAACAAAAGATTTTCACATGGATCTCCTTAGAGGTTATGTTCTTGCTTACTTTGAATCGTACTATTGCGGATTTGACAATAATGAAATAAAAAAAAAACAGAATAAAGAACACCACGGGCAGAAGAAGAGAAGTCTACTATAATCAATAGTAATTGTATATACAATAAGATCTCAATACTCTTCACTAAAATCTAAAGCTCTCAAGATATTGTATGAATATTATGGGAACAATATAAGTTGTCGCTTACAAATATATAAACCTAGAAACCAAGTTGAAGATAAATAGGAGTCCAAAAGGCGAAAATGGGTTGGGTCAAATAATCGTGTCGCTCGGGTGATGGGCGGGCGGAAAGTATCTTTCAAAATATATTGGTGTCGTTCGAATAGCCAGCTAGAGAAAATTCAGTGACTTTTCTTCTTGGTCCATAATTTTGATTTCTTCAAGACCACTTTAATTAGGACTCTAATATCCACGAGAATTTAGTTCACATTACAACAAATCTCTACCTTGAACCAAATTTCAAGACTAGGAATTTTAAAAAAAAAACTCCAAAGTGAACATCACTCTTCCTCTTCCAAACAAGTCTCAATGGACTAAATCAATGACAAACACCAATTAAATTCAAGCAATGTTCGAACTTAGCAATGGGAAGTGATTTTGTCATTATATCAGCAGATTATCCTCGGTATCAACCTCACTTACTACAATATCACCACAAGCAATCACTTTACGCACAAAATGATATCTCACATCAATGTGCTTAGTCACCTGATGGAACATTTGCACCTTAGTCAGAACAATAGCACCTGACTATTACAATATACTGTAGAAAGTTGCAAGTCTTCATGATTTCACCAATCAAACTCCTTAAACACATAGCCTCCTTACATACTTCTATAATGGCCATGTATTCTACCTTTGTTGTAGAGAAAGCTATTGTATTTTGCAATGTAACTTTTTAGCTGATAGCATAGCCTTCAAGGGTAAACACATACCCTGTAAGTGATCTCCTTTTATCAAGGTCCCCTGCATAATCAAAATCTGCATACCTAGTGACTCCAATTGTATTTCGACCAAAATACAAGCAAGTATTAGTTGAGCAGTTCAAGTATTTGAATATCCATTACACTGCTTTCTAATGTTTCTTGTTAGGATTTGTCATGTACCTACTAACTGCACTGATTGTATATGTCAAATATGGTCTTGTACAGACCATAGTATACATAAGAAAACCTACTGCACAGGAATAAGGAACTTGAGACATATAATCAATGTTTTCATCTAAGTGAGGACACAATCCAGATGACAATTTGAAGTGGGCAGCCAAGGAAGTACTGATAGTCTTAGGTTTGGCATATTGAAATTTTGAAGCACATTCTCAATGTATCCCTTCTGACTCAAATACAATGTCAACCTTTATTTTCCTCAAGATTTTCATACCAAAAATTTTCTTTGCTGCACGATCTTGAGCAAGCCTAGACGACACTTAGGCATAAAAATGTGTTTTCTTATTTTTAATATTATTTTAAATTTTTAATTATTTTAAAAATCATTTGATAATTAAAATAATACATATCAAACATCTAAAATTATAAAATATTACATTTACTTAATAATTCCTACCATTAGTCAATTATACAATTTTCCTACTTTGTATCTGGAATACTTCATTTAATTTCCTCTACAATATTGGGCTTTGACAGCACTTATCATGCACTTCTGGAACTCGAGACACTTGAGATCAATTATACAACTTTTAAGTTTTCGAAATGTAAAAATTAAAATATTTTTCATAGTTTTAATTTTCAACTAGACAAGTCCTATCTAATAGGTTTATAGGAACTCCAAACATGCATTTGAAGTTTGCAACAAAATAACAATTTGAAATTCTTTAAAGAAGAGACGAGTTAGACGTCTTTTTTAAGGCATAGTTTGACACCTATTTAATTGTATTCGATATCCATTTGGACCATTCAATATGACTACAACATAGCTCTTGAAACAAGCTTCTAAATAATGCAAGTCATTTGTGGATTCGAATAATATATGATTATCAGCGAATTTTGGAAGTTAGCATATTATTGAAATAAAATTCATTTTTAATCTAGGAAAAAATGAAATTTAAATTTAATGCAGAAGTATTTTGCAAGTAATTCAAATTAATTTAATTCGTAACGATCCTAAAATTTTTGAGATCATATGCCATTTAAATTTTTTTAATAAAATGATATAAATTATATTGAAAAATTTATCATGCAAAAATAATAAATGTAAATGAAATAATTAAACTTTTTTAAAGAAAAGACTAGTTAGACGCCTTTTTTAAGGCATACGTTTGACACATTTAATTATTTTCGATATCCATTTAGACCATTCAATATGACTACAACGTAGCTCTCGAAACGAGCTTCTAAGCCCTTGTTTGAGACCCATTCTTTTGAAAAATGATTTTCTCACAATACTTAAACATTATTTCAATCACATATTCTTCAATAAAATAATATTAAACGTAAATTCAAAATTTTTTCTTATTTTTTAATCATACATTTCACATCAATACATTATTCGAAAATTCATTCTCTTCCCTAAAATGGGGCCCAAACAAGGGCTAAATAATGTAGGTCATTTGTGGATTCGAATAATATATGATCATTGACAAATTTTGAAAGTTAGAATGTTATCGAAATTCTTGAAATATTAGTTTGGAACGACCTACTTTAATGCGTTGTAACTTTTGTTACGGTTGGTCATTTCGCATGCCATCAACGAGCAAAAAACTAGGCCACGAATACTTCGAAATGGTACTAAAAATGAAATATTTCAACTTTATTTAACGTCTCGTAATAAGTACGTCAAAGGAGGTCGTAAAATAGTCAAAACACCATTTTTGGGAAAAAAAACGGATAACGAAAAATTTTGTGGGGGTCAAATGACCCCACATGACCCCATGTGGTTCCGCCCATCATCCAAGACTAGTATGTCTGTAAGTTGAAGATAGTAGCATATACTTCAAGCCTATGGTCAAATGCCGCATTATACAGAGCCATTGATCCATCTCTGTTAGATGGTTAAGCAATAATAAACTATTAGCACGACGAAAGAATGTACATTGAATGTGTCATTTACTGTTATGCACGAAAAAGCGCACGAGGCCTTGGCCAAACAGCTGTTTTGATTCCAGTACTGTACGCCATTGCTATATTAAAATTCTTGCGGCAGCCCAAATATGATAGAAAATTACATTCAAAGAAGGTTGGTTTGCAGATAGAAAATTCCATTCAATGAAGGTTGGTTTGCAGGCCCCACATAACAATCTAAAATTCCTTTCTATGCAATTAGTGAAATAGAGAATGATAGAATATTCAGACGCCTATCCATACTATTCCGTAGTAGTCAAATATGACCACCTGCCTAAGAAATCTTGCCATTCAATACAGTCATAGTCACCACCCGTTCATCTTTACTATAAATACAGGTACTTTGGTATATGATCAGCATCATCAACTAGAGCTATATTTTCTGTAGTTTCAACACCAATTTTTCTTCTGCTAATCACATAACCATTTCTTATTCTCCATCTTCTTCCATTTACTGGAAGATAATCAGAATGGCCCCGGCTCTTGCTGAAAGTGCAAGCACTTTGTGCAAAAACGAGATTGTTCGTCCAGTCGCAAACNATTACTTCAGTGCTTCTTAATCCTTCCAAAATGTTAGCAACATTCCCTTTTTTGTGATTTCTCTTTCTAACAAAGAATCCTATGAACAGTTGATTCTCACGTGATACACTTTGCATCAAAAATGTTTGATCAATTCCAACAGGTTTTACTTTTGAACTAGAAACTTGCTCAAATTGATCCTTTCCATTAACTAGTGGATAGATAACGAACAATCGAAGTGGTAGAATTTTCCTACACCATATAGGTGGTCATGGTTACAAGAGACAAAATCCACAACATATGGAAAAATTGTAAAATATCTTCCTAAAACCAAGAAATTTTCAGAGTAAAGCTTCACTTACAGAAATGATGGCTACAAAATTGGTACAAAACACACACATGCAGCAGTGGTTGGGTTATTTTTTACAATATTTTATTACACATGGGGTCCACCATTTTGTGTATATGTAATCTTTCTGTGAAAAATTGTTATGTACATCCGGGTTTTTCCAAATTTTCATATGGGTCTACTTAAGAGGTTGTGTTCTAGCCTACTTTGAATCGTACCAAAGTTGTTATAGCCGACGTCTAAAAAGCACGCATCACATCTGCCCCTAAATTAGGATCAAAAGTATTACTCATCTCCCTCACCTTCCCCTTTTAATTCCTCTTCGTCTATTATAGTATTACAAAAAAAAAATCAATTATAGACACTAATACAATTAGATCCACTCTTCACAATAAGTGCCGCCTCAATGTCAATTTTTTTTAACTCTCTAGCATCAATTTCTTACAATTCTTCGCCACGGATCTTCACTTCATGCTCTCCTCCTTTTTAGCATTTTCCACATTTTTAATTATGCTTTTGACCTCCAAACATCAGTTTTTCACGCATTTCCACCAACACGCCCCTTAGTACCATTTTCACCTTGTATGTGCATCTTTTCCTCAAGTTTAACCTTTTTAACATTTTCAAAATCATCACCATTAACTGTTTCATAGTCCAAAGATACAAGTTTTATATTGTTACAACTCGAGATGTTCTGGGAACCTGTGGAATACTTAAAGAGGCGATCGGAGTATTTAAACACTTTCACTCTCTAAATTGCAAAATATGCTATTTAAAAATAGTCTCTTGCATATGCTCTAAGTGAACCTGTTTGGCTCTTATTCTATGAGCGCTAGAAGACTTTATTATTAATTAAATAAACAATCAATCCAGCTCTCAGCCTGCACATAAAGGGCAGAAGTCGAAAAAATCACTTTGGTTACACACTACATAATGGAAACAAATTCTCACTCAGACCTTGGGGGTGTTAAAATTGCTGTATTTTGACATTATTTTGAGTGGTATCACTTTTTCATTTTAAAAGATTAAAGTAAATTCTTGTTTACCTCCACGAGAATTCGAAAGCATATATTCAAAAGTTCAAAATGATGCTCGAACCAAAAGAAATTAAACCTCAAATTGCATCTCACACACATAGGAACCTGATGCACGGTGAGGAGTTTGAAGTGTGCTCTATATTCCTGGAATGACCTGCCTAACAATGAAGACTTCGTCAATCCAAGACGAAGAATATGCCTGTAAGTTGAAGATAGTAGTATAGACTTCGAGCCTATGGTCAAACTTCTACAAGAGTCATCGATCCATCTCTGTTAGATTGTTAAGCAATAATCAACTATTAGCACGACGAAGTAAAGAAAGTATTTATTCAGGTTTTCCCATCTCATAGAAGTTGACGAGTTCTGAGCTGCTCATAATGTTCGGTGGGGAGAGACGGTGGACACCAATCAGTATTTATTCAGGTTTTTCCCATCTCATAGAAGTCGAAGAGCTCTCAGCTGCTCATAATGTTCGGTGGGGAGAGACGGTGGACACCAATCAGATCTAGTCGCATCATTGACATGCTCCACAACATATTCCTACCAAAGTAGATAAGACGAATGAACGAATTTTTAAAGCAAACATAATGAAGCATTCTGAAACTTACGACCAAAGATTTTCAATCCTAACAATGAAACAAATATCTAATTCTTTAGGTCAACCAGAGTTCATATTTTTATAATGTATGTGACCTTGTTTCACTGTGTGTATTAGTTCAAACTTCTACAATTTACATGATAAATGGAGAAAAATAGCCTGCCAGTCTACGTACGAACAGCAGGGATAGCAGATGGTAAAATTACAAGAAAAGTGTTATCGACTACATTGCTTTGATATTTTGGATTTAAGAAGATGCACGTCGTTATAAAGAACAGGAAAAACTAAAGATAAAAATGGTCAAAATATTGAGTGTTATACAACCTACTTCCTCATAGAAGTATATAAAACTTTTATACCGCAACATGAAAGCACCAAATCTAGAACAAATTTGCAGATTTCACTAAATTGTTATATTAAGAAGATGGAAAATGTTAGAATACAAGTGAAAACAGAATGTAATACTGACTCACTTTTGTTAGCATTCTTTTTGTAAGTATGTGGTGATGCCGTTGCCAAATCCTTTGTCCAACCATTGTGGCCACCAACACGCTGAAGAATATACCAAATACAGCAAACAGTAGCAGCATAACGAAAGCTGTTACAATTAAACAAGGCAACCCAGATTCACCATCACGTTGCAGGCAACAACATTCCCCATTTGTACCAGCACAACCATCTATGCATCTGGCACAATCATACGAAAAATGTGGGGCGTCGCACACACGGCAATCATCGCACAACAAATGACCGAAGCTGAATCTGTCATACTCGAAACATCAAGACTCATGATATAAAAACGGAAAGCCGTATGAACAGAATCAGGAAAAAATTATGTCTTGACTACCAGAAAAGTAGTCAAAAATTAATTTACATATTATTCCTAATGGAGTATGCATGCAGTTTTGAATATGCCTAGGAAACGAGAAGATAAAGATTCTCAAAAAGAAAACTTCATAAGATGCAACTTCACTCTCTTTTTATTTTCTTTTACATTTTTCTCATTGTACCTCCGTGTTTTTTCTTCTTTATATTTAATATTGATTTTGTATGCTTCTAAAGTTAGAGTAACAAAATTCTTAAATGTATGGTCACCTGTTTCATTAGTTTGAGGCGTAAGTCGCACCTCACATGGGTAAAAACATCTCAATACCCTATTTAGCCTTTCTAGCTCAGCAAAATCTAGGTCAAAATGCTTAAATCAACAGTCATTATGTCAGTTTTTCCGACGGTGAAAAAAAATAGCATTTGTCACGCTTGACGTTCAAAGATTCATCCATTAATGAGAGATAAATAGTTAATATGGTAGGAGGTGGTTCGATTTCATCGAAACATTGACCAAAAAAGGAAACATTTTACTTTGCAGTTAGAAAAGGAGATGTAAATGAACTCTCCAGATACTGCAAGGATGAGACAAAATCAATACCGTGGGAACAACTGACTGTACAATGCAATGGCAACAATATTATTATGCCCTTGTTTGGTACTATTAAATTCTTCAACTACACATTTCATCAACTCTTATCAAAATCCACTAAAAATATAATTTTAACCCCACCAAATAGGGGCTATATTTCGTGGGGAAGAGTATTTCCAATACGATACCAGAGATATCATGAGTCATAAAAGAGACACTATACCCATGGTCACAACAACACAGGCAAGATTCTTGACATTGTTGATCTAGATTGTTGAACACGTTTTCGTTATTACACATTATGAAGCAACCAGATACGGCCAGCAAAGCAAAAAACAACAGTGCCCCTGCATAAATAATAAATTAAGATGTAGTTAAAATCAATGGGGCCAACCTGCATGTCTACACATAAACTGGAAAAAGGAGGTTTGAGATCTATTACACGATTTTGAAATAATCTTAAGTTCTATAATATAGTAGTTCATCGATAAATTATAGAATTTCCTTTAACTAGCAATTTTCCAATTTTGTACATGCGATTTTGTTCAGATCATTGATAAACAGAATTTAGACTTGTCATTTCTGCATTCAGATGGGGATTTAGTTTCCTTTCTAATTTCAATTTCTACTTTAATTCTGACATTGAATGTTTCTTCTCACCAAATCCTGTATATCTAGCAAGGGTGATGGCAGAATAGAAGAGGTCAAGAGGCACCACTTACTTCTTGAAAAACAGTTGCATAAATATCACAGGACAAGAAGAGTTCGGATTTATTCATCAAATAACCCCACTAAAAACACTCATCGAATATAGACAATGCTGTCATACTTGTATTTTGACGATGTAAAAGTCAATGTGATGCAAGACGAATTAAAAAATAGAAAGTAGAAGCAAGAAGGGAAGGAGAAGCCGGAGAGAATGGGAGGAGGAAACCGGAGAAGAAAAGGGAAAGGGAGAAGAAGGAAACGCCACAACCAATCTCAATAATTCATATTCATCAGAACTATCTTGCAATTCCAGTTACCAACATATAAATAACAAAAGAAACCTAGTATTCACGAGCTTGGGCTAGACCCACTAGACAAGCCCAATGAAATAAAAAGACATCAATAAATAAAACAATAAGTAAATTAATTTGGACCGATGTCCGCATCAACTCTTCCGAGATGGGAGAAAAACTAGATCCTATCGAGTGGTTGAAATACCACGAGGGACGATCTTTTTGATGACCCAAATATCGAAATTCAACAGTTAATAACAATCAAAGCTGTAGCTTATCCTCAAAGCTATGATCCACCCAAGGAGGATGATCTCTCTTTTTAATCAAATACCGATATTGATCTCCAAATAGTAAACGCTCATGCAACTCAACTCCAAAATCTTCACGTGATTGTACATAATGAGGAGCATGAGAAATTAGCACCGAAGGCTGGCCTGTAGAGATAAAAGATTGCAACATCGAAGGCTCAAATGAGCCCTGATTAGGAAAACCTTTATACGAGTGGTCCAAAAAGCTTTTCTTCACATTTTTGGGAAAGTGGGTCAAAGAGACTCTTAATAAAGTATAATATTCCTCAGTAGAGCGTTCTAATTTATATTGTAGATCGAAAGTAAATTCAAAAATTTCATGATTGAAAATGATTTGACCTTTTAGCTTGGCATGAAATTTAGGAAAATTACCAACATAATGATGAGCTAGCACTGAGTGTCGATAATTAGTGGGCAACATCCTAATGTCAATAGGAAGAGTGTGCAATCAAGTAATGACCTTAGAAAACAATGTGACAACCCGTGGAGTCTCATGTAATTGAGGAAGAACTAAAACAAATTCAACATTAAAGTCATGCAACATAGTAGGCACAAAATCTAGGACATTTGAAATATTTGACTTGGATGACATTATTTTAGGTACTTTCTCAATTATGTCAATGTTAAGAGTTTCGGCTATAGGTGTGGTCAAAATAGAGGACACGATACATTGTTCACAACTTTCGACTTCTTTGAAAATGGAGGAAAGAATTGCACTATAATCATCTAAAAAAATCCCGAATGTTTTTATAGCTTCTGATAAGTAAGGTTTGATTGTGTTAGCGCACTTTTCAAAAAGTCTTTCCAGCACGCTAAGTACAATAGGAGAAAAATCTTTGTGTTTATTTTGAACACTACTCAAAAGATAGGTAATCAAATCTAGAGAAATATTGTCACCTAAGAAGCACCGACACGGATACGAGTGTCCAACACGATACGTGTCCGACACGTTCACACGTAATTTTTTGAAAAAGTTCCGACACGATACGTTGTCGACACGTTGATTAAAATATTATTTTTTATAAAAAATTTTAATTTAATAGTTTAACGTAGTAATTTTTTTTAATACTTATTGCATGATGTAAAATAGTAAATTAAATTGTAGAAAACTTCATCCGTGTAAAATCTATCTTTTACTTTGTTAAATGGTAAAAAGTGCCATTGTAAAAAATCTCATTCTCATTTTCAAAATAGTGGACCCAAAAGTACACTATTTTCCCCCTTTTTTTTGCCAGAACACGGTAACTTTTCAAACCCTATGGCATAGGCTCATTTTATTATTTCCTTTTTACCCTTTATATTACTTTTGAAAAAATGTCAAGGTGAATTACACGAAGGATAATTTTGTCAAATTTATTCGCCATGGAGAGGACAAAATTGGACATATATATTTTAGTGGATTGTTGATGATTCAATCAACCTTCTTGGCATGTAAGAATTCTGCAGGCATTTTATATTAATTCCTCAAAAAATAAAAATAAAAAATAGATTTATGCAAACCAAACAGATATTGTTTGACAGAGCATTTAATGTTTCTTTCTTTTCTCCGTCGCTTCATTTCTTTCTCACATGTTTTCTCTTCATTGCTTCTTCCTCCTCACCTCGGGCGTTCCTTTCTTCCAGCCATCCATGCATTTCTTCTTCATCAGCATAGCAGCCGGCACACACCTCTTCTCATTTCTTCCTCCCTTCTGTTTTGCTTACTGTTTTTCTTCTAGCCATTTGCATTTCTTCATAACTGACACGCGGTAAGGACCTCCGGCACGCGTCCACGACGTGTCGGAGACATGCCGGTGTCTGACACGTATCGGACACCGATACGTCTACGCCGACAGTGTGTCGGTGCTTCCTAGATTGTCACTTTCTTCTAATGTAAAGGTCATGATAGTCAATGGAAGTGAAGACATTCCCTAAATGATTTCCTTTTAGAACTACAAGAAAGTGTTGGAACATGTCAATTATAGTACGTTCACAATTTAGGTCCAACATTATAAGGCAATATTTCGCATTAGCCATGGTATCTAGTATCCTAACCGTAGCATACAAATTGATGATGTGCTCGTGAGATATGTGTGCTCAAGTAACGATAGGAGTTTGTTAGAAGGCAATGAAAATTGAAGAAATTTTCGTCCATTTGTCAACAAGTGGACTCCTAATGTTTAATATTCACGCCAAAGCATTTTTTTTATTGACAAGCTAAAACACTAAAATAAAAGCATATATATAATAAAATTGTTACCTCAAGGGACTTGCAAGAGTCAAACAATGCTCCAATCACAATTTTCAAATTGGCATAGGCTATGGTCGCAAAGCTGTCAATCAACATAATTAAAAGATCACCTATAAATAATGATGGAAATTTCTTTTTTTTTCTCTCCTTTTTTTTTTCCCTTTCTCTTTTCTGTCTTTTTTCTCTCTCCCCTTTTTTTTCCTTCCCTTTTCTGTCCTTTTTTTTCTCTCTTTTTTTTCCCTTAATTATCAAATAAAAACCCTTAAAATAACATACATAAGGGCATAAAACTGAGACCAATTAGGCATTAATTAAGGCCCAAAATAACAAAGTAAAAGCAAAGACCCAAAGGGGATTAAGGTCAAGAAAAGGATCCAATCAACAATTTGATTGCTTTTGTGGTGGCGAGTTTGAAGGTCGAAGCATCTGTGCCTTTGAGTATTAGAGGAGAAACTATGGTGGCATCGCTATTATGTGGTGGCAAGTGCTTGGAGACGGATTGCGGTTACTTGAGTGTAGCGATTTATATGTGGGCAGTGATTGGCTGAAGACGTGAGCAGCGGCTGTCGATTGGTGTGGTTTGGGAAGTACAGGTTATCGATGTACTGTATGTCGGTTGGAGAGGTGAAGGCGGTGGTGTCTGGTTTTGTGGTTTATGGGTCCATTGATAGTGGGCTGTTATTGTGGAAAAAAAGGTCGGTTAATTAAAAGTTGCAGGCGGTTATGCTATAGCCTATGTTGAAGTGGGAGGTTTGGCTTGTGAGGTGGTCGTGTTTGTTGGAATTATTTGGTGGGGGTCGTAATTGGTGGAGGAAGTTCCACGTGTTGAGTAAATTTCGGGCAGTTGGCGGTTATGGGAGGATGTGGTGGTTTCTTTAACAACACTGGTCAACTGGAAAAGGGAGTTGCAGCAGCAGGTGATGGATATACTGGTTGTATGTATAGATTGGATGAGGAAATATTACCCAAGTTTAGCTCTGATACCAAGTTTGATGCATGACGAATTAAAGAATAGAAAGAAGAAGCAAAAAGGGAGGGAGAAACCTGAGAGAATGGGAGGAAGAAACCAGACAAGAAGCAGAAGTTTAAGGGGAAGGGGAAGGGAGAAGAATGAGACGCCACAACCAATCTCAATAATTCATATTCATCAAAAGTGTCTTGCAATTCCAGTTACCAACATATAAATAACAAAAAAAACCTAGTATTCACAGGCTTGGGCTAGACCCACTAGACAAGCCCAATGAAATAAAAAGACATCAATAAATAAAACAATAAGTAAAATAATTTTGGCAGATGTCCGCATCACAATGAGCTTTTGCAAGACTGGAGTTTAAATTGAAAACGGGACCATAAATGTATGCACATGTAAATCTTTCTCAAATCTTAGGAGAACATTGTAGGTTAGCACCTATAAATCTTTTAACATGTTTGTTGATGTCTAAATTTTTATTTGTAAATATCACACATTATATGGAAAAACTGAGAATCCCTTTTCTGTTTTATTTTTATTATTTTTTGTATGAATTAATTGAAGGGTGATAGATGTGTTATATACACTTATTTGGACTTTAAAATATTGACATTTCGTTGTTCTTTTGATAAATTATAGCCCAATATTGAGTATATTTCATTTATTAGGAGAAACTCGATGATTGGACATGAAATCAGAAGAAAGGAACAAAAAATGGCAAAAAAGGGCGAAGTCCAAAGTTTGAGGACCAAATTGCAAATATCCAATAGTTTATTCGGACCACAAGACAATACTTGAGATTGCTAGGAGTCAATTGGACATAATTAGAAGTGGAGGTGTGAATGAGCCAGCTATTGAGCCGAAGATCGCAGTTTGGGCACAACTTGACAGAAAAACGGAGCTCGACTCGGGCCTTTCAGAGTCGGCTCGTCTCATTTTTTCTGAAATTCTAAATTTTTTTCGATTTTAAAGGCAACTACAGCTACCTTTAAATTTAAAGGCAATTGTAACTGCCTTTGTTTTACTTTCAAGCCACGGGCCGGCTTGGCCTAAATCTTGAAAGAATTGAGCTACATAGCTGCCTTTGTTTTATTTTCAAGTCACGGGCCATTTTAACCCATGTTAGCGAAGCTGCCACGGGCCAGCTCATCTTGGGCCAACAGTTGAAGATGAGGTTTGGCCCGAGCCTCAACAGAACTAACGCGTGGGCCGCTCAAGCTGGATAGAAGTCAAAAAAATAAAATATGATCAAAGTAGTATCACAAATCAATTTTCAATCACACAAATTATATTCCAGACTTAGTCGAAGATTGAGACCAATTTTTGACATATTAAACATTCGAATTAGAAAAATTCTATTTCTAGAAAAGTTGTAGCCCTTTGAATTAGATTTTCACTACACTTTGAATCGCCTCAATGAGATATCAAAAGAGAATGTTATGACAAAAATATTAAATGCTGTGAAGAGAAAAACATACATGCGCGAAGGCAACTTCCCTTATTCGATTGTAATTCTTTTGGAAACCAAATTGGGTATGATTTTCAACCAAATTTCAACTCCTATAAATACTTAACAATAGAATACATATTAGAGATACCTCTCATGCATGTCTCATACACATAAATTCATCAATTAACATCATGAAAGAGAGGCCAATCCATTGTTCTTGTGAGAATTAAAGAGCAATTACAATTTTCAAGAAATTGGAGTTTCAACCATTATTTTTGGAGTGACAACCAGAAAATATATTAAAGATTCATCAAGAAACCATTGAAGAGATTCAAGATTTCGAGACCTATTTTCTTCTCCTTTATCAATCTAAAATCCAAGTTCTGTTCTTCCAATTAAACATGTTTTCTTGTAATTTTCTAATATTAGGCCAGATTTTCAATTAATAAGATGTAGATGAACCTTTGTTACGATGTTTTCATATAAATTCAATAATTTGAAGCACAATATGTGTTTATTCTTGGATGATTGTTATAGGTTTTAATGACTTGTCAATTACTTGATCACTAAATGAATTGTTTATGAATTTTATTGATTTCGAGAGAAATAATAGGATAGGAAGCACATTATAAAAATCATTGTAAAATCCAATATGGAATAGAGATATACTGCTATATTTTGCATGATTTCTATAGATGTTCTAATATTTTTAAAGCATGCTTTCATGTTCGCACATTTCATAGAGATATAGGAAGATCACATGAGATGATAGATTTAATTGATATCAAGAGATGCTTTTAATTAACTTGGGAACATAAATCAACAAAAATATGCTCATATTGTCTTGTTATTGAATTGTATTAAAACAAATTAATGCGGGGGATTCGAAATCTAGTATCATCTAATCTATATTTACAAACGTTTGATAAACTGCTCACTAGAATAATTAGTTTAATTAGATAATTTAGTATAAAATCATTCAAACACAATTAGCTATTTGATTAACGTTAGGATTAATTGAATCTAGTTTAAGTACGTAGTCCTCGTGAGACAATATTTTACTCCACTTTATTACTTGTTCACGATACCGTACACCTTGTAGAAATCAGACAGACCAAGGGGTAAAATTACTTTGTAGATAGAAGTATTCGACTCTATATTCTAATTGATGAATAAAATTTTTGCGTGTCCTCTGAAATGTCAAAAAGTAATATGAAGATGAGTTATAAAGTGGCAAGTCAAACAGGATTCAAGGCTTAAAGACTATGAAAGTAAAGGTTAGGGAAGATTTTAAGCAAAAGTTGGGAACAGTACAATGATATGCATGGAAAGCTGGTAAAATCCATTTCGCATTGATAAAAAATTCTAATAAATAACTGAAAATAATAATAATAATTTATTTCAGTTCTCCCACTGGAAACCACCATCTGATGTGAGCTATAATCAGGTGATAAGTCCACAGGACATTCAGTAATGATATTTCTAGCATGCTTGTGTCCTGTGAATAGCTAATGCAGTAGTGTTCTTCATACGAACTTCCCTGAAATTAAATTCCCTGAGCTCCCATCTTTTTCTATGATAACAATATGGGAGGGGTGGAGCCAGTATGACGTCTAGCTCTTGCTTGATTCAAATCTTAACTAAACTTGCTCAATATTTACAAATCCCCATATCCCTCAGACGCTTACTCATGAAATTATAACCCAATATTCATAGAAGAATTAGATAAAATCTAGCGCAGGCTTAGAGTATCACAAACACACAAGAATTAGACAAAATCTTTATTATATGCCTTCCTATACTAGCATTGCTCTACAATGCAGGATTATTAAGCAAAACATATTTTCTATACAGCGGCAACTCTCAAATTCTTAATGGTTTAAGCAGGATTTTTTCACTCAAGATTTACGGTTGATTCTTGAGAAGATTATGAATTGTTGTTGACAAAAATGTTCCAATAGGAAAATAAAAGGTCGAATAATTTTGTATCATATATGTATCAACTTTCTTCATGCCCTAAATTAATATTTCCCACCCCTATAATTTTGTTAACAACATTGCTTCATAATACCACAACTAAAAAGGTAATGGAAGGTAATTACATAATCTGGAGTAGGCTCATAAGTTCCTTATGCTTATATAAACTGATATTAGAAGTATAAGGTCAAATATTAAGACCAAAAAATAGATATAGCATCTCTTCACGTGATTTTCAATTAATACATTTTTTTATACTTAAATTTCTCTGTATGGTCCAAACAATAAAATATTTTGAAGGGTGTTTTAGGAACACTAGAAGGACTTCCCAAGCAATTTTGTCAACTAGAACAAAACTTCATGACGGGGTGGGCTGAAAAGAATGACTAATATAGAATTTATGGAGTGCTTAATTGAAGGGCTTCTTTCTACAATTTATTCCCCACTCACTTACTATGAATTAATCTATCCTTTTTATTTGCTAATTCTGGAAATGTTATCAATGTCTTTTTAGAACCACAAAAAAATTTGGTATATATTCAATTTATAATTAGACCGTTATCATCATGCCACATTTGTTGTTAAAGGGTATTTGGTATATGTAAAAGAATTCTTTGATCCCCGTTTGCAAGAACTAAGAATAGCATCCTGACTCGAACATCTTGGATCTTGGGATTTTCAAACTCTAGCACTTCTAACATTTATTGATATGTTTGAAGGAGAAAAGACAAGTAACAAAATCAAAACGTTTGACAGAGAAAATGGTTTCTTTCAGTATTTCAACAACTCATGATAATAAACCCACAAAAGTGGAACAAAAGAATCTTTATTATTATTTTTTTTAATAAGTAATCAAATATTTTATTAATCATGGATAATACATAGAAAGTGTATTATCAATTAATACAAGACAAAAACGACATGAAATTAGGCAACCTGTCTATGCGAGTAATAGCCACAGCATTAAACCAAATATACAGTGTCAGGTAAAATAATTCTTTAATCTGCTTTGTTGTCCGTGTATTATTGTCGAAACAGCGACTATTTCTCTCCCTCCAAATACACTAGATGATGCATCCTGGGACAAGGTCCCAAACAATCTTGCTATCTTTATTACGAAATCTTCTCCCTCATGCCTTCAAAACATCCTCCATACGCTGTGGAAACACCCAATCCATGTGTTGAGAAACCAAAATATCGTTCCATAGGGTGCGAGCATCGTCGCAATGAATGAACAAATGGTCAATCGTCTCTCCATTCATTCGACACATATAGCACCATTCCGTAACATAAAAATCCCTGCATCGGAGGTTATCCACCGTTAACACCTGTCCCTTCACAACCGTCCATAGGAAAAATGCCAGCCGAGGGAGTAATTTACAACGCCATACCTTCTTCCATGGGAATGAAGTCTCCTCAGGTTCCAATAAAGATCTAAAATAAGAGCTCACTGAGAAAATGTCATCGCGTGCCAACCTCCACCTGCTACGATCACTTTCGCCCCACTCTGACATGCACCTCATACAAAGAAGTCAGGAGTAGTACATAATCATCTAATTCTCAATCCTGTGGACCCCTCACAAAAACAATGTTCCAGCTGGGATTCCCATTATGCACCTGTAAGACTTCATGTACCATAGCCTGCGGCATCAAAGTAATACGATACAGGGAAGGATACTCTGCTCTTAATGGCCGATCTGTACACCAACAATCATTCCAGAATCTGATAGTATTGCCATTCCCCACCTCATACGTCAATCTATCCTGAAATTCTCTCCACCCTCGTTGTATATACTTCCACAAACTCACCCAATAAGAACCACGATTCTTGGTTGAGCACCATCCCCCCTCTAGAACACCATATTTCGCCTCTATAATCTCTCTCCAAAAACTTTCCCTCTCCACACCGAATCGCCACAACCACTTACCCAGCAAGGCCTTACCAAACAATACAAGACTCCTCAATCCAAGGCCCCCCGTTTTTATGGGAGCACATACTACGCCCAGTTAATCAGGTGAAGTTTCCTCTCCTCCCCTAAACCTCCCCAAAAAAACTTCCTTTGAATCCTCTCTAATCTTTTTGCCACGGTAACAGGGATAGGAAACAATGACAAGAAGTGGGTAGATTCGATAAAGTGGACTTAATGAGTGTAAGACAGCCTCCCTTTGAGAGGTACATACGCTTCCAACCCGCTAACTTCTTCTCCACTCTTTCCACAATACCATTCCAAATGTGTATGTTTTTAAACCGTGCTCCTAAGGGGAGCCCAAGATAGGACATAGGTAGTTGCACGGTCCAACAGCCCAATATGGCCGCTAACTCCATCACATTAGCAACATCTCCAACTGTGATGGCCTCAGATTTCCCCAAATTAATTTTCAATCCAGATACAGCTTCAAAGCATAGTAACAGACGGCGCAAGTTCCTAAATTGCTCAGCCTCTGCATCACAAAAGATCAATGTATCGTCTGCAAATAGCAAATGAGATACCTACAACTAGTTAATCATAAAGCCCTTCAACAGAGTTTCTCCCACAGCTTTCTCAATCATCCCACTTAAAGCCTCCATGACAATGACAAACAATAATGGAGACAACAGATCCCCTTGCCGCAAACCTCTACTACTCTGGAAATAACCCTTAGGAATGCCATTTACCAAAACCGAATACAAGACCGTAGATATACAAAAGTGAATCCAACAGCACCACTTGTCCCCAAAGCCACATCACCTGAGCATATACAAAAGGATCCCCAGTTTACGTGATCATAGGCTTTCTGAATATCAAGTTTACATAACATCCCTGGAATCCCTCTACGCAATCTCGAGTCAATGCATTCATTTGCTATAAGTACAGAATCCAATATCTTACACCCTTTGACGAATGCATTCTGAAATTTAGACACCACCTTTTCCAACACCTCCTTTAATCTATTAGCCAGCAGCTTTGCAATAATCTTGTACATCCCATTAACTAAGTTGATCGGACGAAAATCTTTAATATCTGATGCTCCCGATTTTTTTGGAATCAGCACAATAAATGTAGCATTAGAGCTTCTCAAGAACTTGCCACACTAAAAGAAATAAGTAAGAACATCCACAATATCCGATCGTACCACTTCCCAACAAACCTTATAAAATGAGAGTGAGAATCCGTCCGGCCCTGGTGCTTTATCATCATTCATGTTGAACACCACCTCCTTAATCTCATTCTCCTCAAATGGTCTCTCTAACCAAATTGCATCCTCCTCAGTAATAGTAGAGAAATCTAACTCCTCCAACTCTATCCTCCAATCAAACTGCTCACGATACAAGTTTTGATAGAAATTCACCATTTGGGTCCCAATATCTTGTGGATCTTCATAAGTAACTCTGTCTACCACCAGCATGGTGATAGAATTGTTACGCTTGTTAGAATTGTCAACTCTATGGAAAAATTGGTACATTTATCACCCTCCTTCAACCACTTGACCCTAGATTTCTGACGCCAGGCTATTTCCTCCATCTCCACTAACCTCTCCAACTCTCCCCTTAATTCTCCACGTCTCTCCCTTTCATCCCCTACCAATCCTTGACTCTCCTCCCTCTTATCCAGCTCTTCTATATCTAACATACATTGGTTTTTACGCCAGTTTACATCTCTCGCCACCTCCTCATTCCACCTCTTTATATCCCTCCTTAAGGCTTTCAATTTTTGATTGAACACATAACTGGGGGACCCCCGAAATTGTAAGATGCCCACCAGTCCCGTACACGCTCTCTAAAGCCTTCTACTTTTAGCCACATCTTCTCAAACCTAAAAGGTCTTCTCACACTACACCTCGCATTCCCAGCCAGTAAGATAGGGAAGTGATCAGAATACACCCTCCCTAATCTTCTCTGGGTAACCTCTGGATACTTCTCCTCCCATTCCCCACTAATCAGGAACCGGTCTATTCGCGATAAAATAGGCTGCTCCCAATTAGAAGACCAAGTAAAGTCTCCTCCAATCAAAGGCAAGTCCACCAACATATTTTCCCTGATAAAATCTAAGAACTCCTCCATTGCCTTTGTTAATCTCCCACCACTTGATCTCTCAGTAGGAAATCGAGTCACATTAAAGTCACCGCCAAGACAAGTTGGAATGTTCCACCAAGCCATCATCCTCGCCAATTCATCCCACAATCCACTTTTACTCTCGTCATCATTAGGCCCATACACTCCTATAAACGTCCAATGAAATACATCCCCAACATTTCTGAACGAAAGCGATAAAGAAAATAGTCCTTCACTAGCCTCCTCCATATCAAGAGTTCTCATGTCTCACAGGACTAACACACCTCATGACGCTCCTGATGATCCCTTATATTGATACCCAACATACTGTTCCCCCCATAAACTGCTCACAATAGCCCTTGAGACGGACTCCAACTTAGTTTCTTGTAAACAGACTAAATCCGCCCTCCATCCCCTTAGCAGATTTTGAACCCCTAATCTTTTCTCCGCTACATTAAGCCCCCTTACGTTCTAACTAATTATTTTTGGCATCATCTTAACACTTTGACATCCCTCCCAAGCAATCCTTTCTTTGACTCGGCACCCTTGTCACCATAATTTACTAACCATTCAAGCCGCTTAAGTTCACAGTCACCTTTTCTTCTTGTTTTACCGCCTGGTATACTCATCCCTTGTCCCCTACTGGCCTCCAACTCTACGAATAATTGTAACAGTCTACTTTCATATCCATCGCAGGACACACCAACCAGCTTGTTGAAATCTTGAATTTTTTGAAGAACCCAATTTAAAGGTGGAGGACCTTCAATCGCATGAACCTCCGTTGTTTCCTCTGCATGATGATATTCTAAGAAGTCATATGGGTATCCCTCTACTTCCTCCACCTGTTCGATATCACCATCAATTCCTCTGTTCTTGGCGCCATCTGCCCACAACACAAGAGCTTTGTCAGTCCCTAATTCCTTTTCTTTTAGGGGCTTCGAATGCCTTCTATTATATGTGTTCTGAACCAAGGTGTTTGAACATGTCTCCTCGTGCTCTTTCGATTCAGTCAAGGCTCGACCGTCAACTGATGTATGTCCCGTCTCTTTCGTAGCCGATAATAATTCGTCAGCTGGCATCATGTCCATCAAACCCAGTGTCTCCGACTCCAAGTTCATCATATTCGGCTCCCATGTGTTAGACCAATGTCCCATTTCTTTCTGCTTCGATCCTTGAGTCATTATCCCCCTTGTCTTTAGTGAGGTCTACATCTGGTTATAGCTCCTTAAGAGCCACGCTTTCCCCTTTCATGCCCTCCCCACACTTATGACAAAAGAGAATCTTGGATTCCGTTGCAGATCCACATCCCACAAGCTTAGATAATTCATCCAATTCTTCTTTTAACGCCTGGACATGAGCCCTTATTTCATCACAATTCAGTCTACTGTCATAAGATCCTTCTACATGTGTTTCCTTAGGTTTATACGTCATACAAATGCCTTCATTATCACTCACAGCAACTGCCTTTTCCTTTCGAATTAGCACCCTTCAGTTAACATTCTGCGTGGCATGTACATTCGCCTTGTGCCCAGAAAACATACCAAGTAAATTCTCAAAAATTTCTTGAGCTGAGAGGTGGCTATGAGACAAAAGAGAAGGGAACAGATGAAAACGACCAAATACGACTAAACCCAAGTGTATTACATGACAAATCCTTTTTAGAATGCTAGGGAGCTCCTTAATACCCAAGAACATGATAGAATGGTTAAAAACATTGTTCATATTATTATGTGTTATTCAAGCATCAGCACAGGTTATGTCTAATACACTCATATCCCACCAAGTAAATCAGATACCTAACAGATAGATAACTTTATTTCAGGATTTCTATGCAAAGGAAAATTTGGGAAATACACAAAAGAGACAAATTTTGTGCCAATGAAGGCGGGAAAAACATCAACAACAAAAGCATAAGATGAGAAAGTCAGAATTGGTTAAAAACGTATAGATGGACTGTGCCTCCATGACTGCTAATAAGCTCAAGATGTTTTACAACATATGTAGTAGAAGGCAAGAATGTTTCCGAAACCACAGGTGAGACGAAGCCAAAATTTCTCGTAACCATCAATAAGATATACCAAATATGCCAGTGAAGCAATAACCTGTAACGAGGAGTATGTGTTACGGAAACCAGAACATTTGGGCTGAAAATTTATTTTTCATACATTTCATTTTATTCCGAAGCCCTTCAAATAATATTTCACGTAAAAAGTACCAAAAAAAGGTGAAAAAATAGAAAAATAATTAAAACAAGAGTCTCAGTGACCTACCAACTGCATAGCAAGCAAGACGAATAGAACATCTCTGGTCACAAAAAATTGGAACTTCAAAGTTCGCCATTTCAGATGAGCAGTATGGACTCTTAAATAGTAAGGAGTCATACAAGTTGTGTAATGAGCAAATGCAAACCCTTCCTGCAGGATCAGAAAAGCCATGATGAGCTTATACGGTACATGGATTTCCCAAGTATCAGGATTTTGTGTAGTTCAAGCACAACACACCAGCTAGAACTAACATTTGGGCAATTTAGAGATAACTTCTTCTATGATAAACTATAGACAAATAGAGGATGTGAAAGTTCTCCAGAATCCTACAATTGAACATATCGATATTTTGGAAAGCTTCCAAATTTACCATATTCTAGGATATTTAGTTTCCTTAGAGTTTAAGGATTCTTTCTTACTTTATTCATTCTTTCCTTTTTTTTTTCTTTTTCTTTCTACTGTATATATAAATACTGCTATGTAGCTTAGAGATGAATAATGAGAATTTATCTACAATACACTCTCTCATTCAAGAGATATGTTAATATTTCAGTTTTGCAAAAGAACTACAGATAATCAATGCAAAATAAATTCACTTCTGCCGAAAATTTTAATAAAGGAAATGAGAATAACAAAAGATGCAGTCTTTTGGCACTTTCCAATGTAATAATGAAACAAATAGATCAACAGGAAACTCCAAATGAAGTAGAAGATTAATACAAGAATAACTTCAAGGCAACAAATAAGCACATATACCTTAACAGCACGCCAATGATCTAAACATTTCCTGTGAACATATTTGGACGTGACTTTGCACTTGCAAGGGGCGATAAAATCCCTACCTGATAAAGAAAAGAAGTTAAAAAGCTGAGAACCATTCTATGATATTGGATTGCAAGGTGAGAAATATAAATCATCTCACATCCTCAAAGTAAGCAAATACTCTTCTAGTTATTCCGGAAAAGGATAGAAGATTTGCTGGTTCAGAATGCAGACTAAATCTCTTGCATTGCAATACTGAACCGGTTAAATAAATTCCAACCTTCCCTATGTAAGAATATAAATTTTACAAAGTAGTAACATGGGCAACATTTGAAACCCATATCACTTATATAACAGTTTCCACGCATAAAAAAACTACAAAATCACTTTTTTCCTTTTCAAAACTTGTTGAATGGTAAAGAAAGACTATTGATTGAACCAATTTTTTTCCCGAAACTGAAAACAAATGCACGTTAAAGGTAAAGTTTAATAAATATGAGGGCAAATTGTTTAAAAAAAGAACAATGATCATTGACGCGCTAAATACCCAATACCCAGAAAAATCTTTGCTTAGGTTAAGGTATTTTATGAGGTATGCTTTGTATACGATAGTTGTAGGATAGGGATAGATTTTGGAAAATGCCAAAATGTTATATTTGAGGAAATACTATTAATTACCTTGGATTTATAGACGAGGTATGCTGCATTTTTGGGCATCAACTGTACTCTTTTTCTTTTGTTTTGGGTGAGGGGTTGTTGGGGGGTGGTGTGACGACCTCAAAATAGAAGTCCTCTTTGTTACTTCACTAATCATCTCAATTTTGTGGTTTTTCGTTAAGAAATCAATGATCCTTCAAGAGAAGAGTGCGGAAGAAAATGGACACCTCGTAATTAGCAAGAGTTAATGTAATGTGCGGACTTGATTTTACTTTATTTGTCATGTGTATTGCGCTAATTTTAAATGCATATTTCGAATAGGTGAGTAAACAGTGCTGGAAATGTTCATACATTAGGTTGTTGACAATAAACTAAATCTGAAGAAGATTTATGGTTAAGTTCATAACACCACAACAATACGATAGGTAAAATATTATATTTCCAGAGGAAAATAGACACTTCATAACTAATGCAGGTCGATATAATCTATGATAATCTATGCTTTTATTTTATGTCAGCCTATGTGTTTTATTAATTTTTAATGCATAGTTTGTATTGCTAGCATTTAAGATTGTATTAGTTGTTACAGTATAACAATTTAACAAGGACAAAGTTTACTTTTTATCAACAAGTTGTTAATTTACAGAATAAACAGTAGAGAGAAGTTCTTATAATGAACCAATCAGTATTAATTTCTTGTATTTGGATGTGATGCCCTTCAACCACAACACTAATACAATTTGTTTAAAGGAATTATAGTTGCCGAAATTCTGGCTATCAGCAATTATCCAAAATTTGTGAAATTTTCTTCTTGCAATGAGCAATTCTAACGAGGAGAAGCTAGATGCTGAAGCCGATTTCATCATTTCTGGGTTTTCAAAGTTATTGGGATACCGTATATGCTGATGAGTTGGCAAATTTTAGGAAGTATGGTTATGCTCGCGAAGTTTGGTAAGTGTTGCCATAATTTTGGGCAATTAGCACAAATTATCACTACCTTTTGATGTTATTGTGCAAAATATTTTTACCTTTCATTTTTTCTTTTTTTGCATTTTCACCCCATTTCCAAGTTTCATTGTGGAAGACATCATTTTCACCAATTTATAATGTAAAATGACCAATATACACTTCTATTCAAATAAAAACAGAAATGAATTATAAAGAACAAATTGCAATCTTACTCCTAGATTTTTCAAAAAGGGTAAAATGTCATAAAACGTCCTTATCTTTCAATATCATTGTGCAAAACGTCCCTACCTATTATTTTTTGATATTTTCACCCCTATTTCCACGTTTCATTGCGCGAAAGGTCATTTTCATCCATTTTTCGAATAAAAAGACGATTTTACCTCCATATTCGAATAAAACAAGAAGAAAAGAAAAGAAAAAATAAAAAACTGATTGCAACTAAACCCCAAATTTTCGAAAAATTACAAATTAGTCAGAAATAATACTTAAAATCAAAAGTGTGAAAAAAAATGGATCTTTCTGAAAAAAAACTTAACTGGCCAAGATCCAAATTCTCTTGAGAAGCTCTCGTTATTGAATTCTCTCATTGGAATCTTGCTCGAGTCTATGAAGAATTGTGTAAACCTTCTGACTCTGGATATTAGCCACAATTATTTGATTGGTGAACTTACTTCTTGGCCATTCGAGCTTGGTTTACAGCAACTTCTGTTTTCAGATAATAAATTAAGTGGGAATGTGGATAGTACTCTTGCTTCCTCCTTGGATAGTTCTCGTCACAGGCCTGTAGTTTTGGATATCTCCAAGAATCAAATATATGGTGAAATTCCCAGTTCTTGTATTTCTTGAATATGTCGAAAAACTCATTTGTAGGTAGTATTCCTGCAAGTATTGGACAATTGAAAATCTTGGATACGTTGGATTTAAGCGATAACAAGTTAAATGGTAGCATCCCTTTGGAAATTGGTGGAGCTACATCTCTTGAGAAATTGTGGCTAGAGAAGAACTTGTTCGAAGGCAACATTCCCACCGCCAGTGGCTCCATCAGAGGGAAAAGGTGGCGTCGTCTTCTTCTTTATTTTTGTTTTTACTTTTGATTTTTAAGTATACATTTGTAACTGATTTGTAATTTTTCGAAAATTTGAGGCTATAGTTACAATTAGTTCTTTATTTTTTTTCTTTTCTTCTTATATTATTTGAATAGGGGGTAAATATTGTCTTTTTATTGGAAAAATGGATAAAAATGATCTTTTGAGCAATGAAAGGTGGAAATAGGGATAAAAATGCCAAAAAATGAAAAAGTAAGGACGTTTTGCACAATAATAATGAAAGGTAGGGACGTTTTGTGCTATTTATCCTTTTCAAGAAATTACAAATAACCCTTAATCACCTCCCTAAAACACTGGAGCTCATATCACAAACAACTGCCATCAACTGTTAAACATTTCCCATAGAGAAATTTAACAAACAATAAATTTATATTTCCAATTCAAGAAAGCCCAATTAACTCGTATTATCACGTCCTTTTTGTACACGGATTAGGCTGTAGTTCCTTTGCTTTTCGAAGTATTCTTAAATGCTATGCATATTGAAAAGAGGTACCCTGGTGAGTATAGTCGATTGGTGTGTTAAGAATGGCATGGGTTTCCAGTGGTGCCACCAATATTTGCATTCACAAGTTGGGTATTTTTGCTTGTAATTCTAACCAATTCTGTTAATATGAAGGTTGGATGTTGGGTGGTATGTGTAGAGAGAAATGAATGCTTTCCAGAGGTATGGAGTTCTGGTGCTTTGGGTTGCGGTTGTCCAAAGTTTTTTGGCTGCTAAGATGGCGGCCTCAAGACTCATTTGCACTTCTAAAAAGTTTAGGAGTAAGATTGCAATTTGTTCTTCATTTTTCTTTTTGTTTTATTTAAATATGAGGGTATATTGGCCATTTTACATTAAAAATTAGTGAAAATGGTGTTTTCTACAATGAAACATAGAAATAGGGGTAAAACTATCAAAAAATGAAAGATATGAACGTTTTGCACAATAACATTGAAAGGTAGGGACGTTTTGTACTAATTATCCCCATAATTTTATAAGTTTATTTATTAAATGTTCACCTTCAATCATTATCATTGGACTTGATTGGACACGCTTCATACTCATCTAATTAATTGTAGCTGTTGACATTTTATGGGGAGTCGTTAGCATGGGATGTTTGGCAACTTCAACTTAATAGTTTCCTACATCTATTAGGCCTAGCCTAAAATAGTATTTCTATGAATTTGTATAAAAGAGAATAAGTGTGTGCATGTTTTTTTTCTTTTTTCTTTTTTTTTTTTTTTACTTCACCTTATCCTTGTATGGATCAAATTTAAAACATTTTCAGCATCTGTAAGAGTATGTAAAATGGTTAACGTTCGGTTTTTATTCCTCTCTGGAGATGGATTTTCTAGGAGTTGTATTCCGTAATCTTCAATAGTAGTACTTTATCGAGTTCCATTCTTCCTAAATTCTCTTGGATTTGGGGAATGGCCAAGTGTTTGGTCATTGCAGCATGGACATGGGAAGAGATTGTATTTTGCTCACGCCCCTGTGCGGGTTACCAATGACTTTAGAATAGGGGCTACCTTTAAGGGCTCCGACAAGATATATCGAAATCTTGCTGCTCTTAACTTATTTGCTTTTTTTTTTCTTCTGGCAATAATCCAAATGCACGTAGCTTTTACTACATGTTAGCCATAGTTAACAGCGAAATGCGATGTATTTTTATGAAGAAATATATACATTGTAGTCTCGCATTTTATATACTTTGTAACCTTGTTTATATTTAAGTAAACGAATTCTCTCTATTATGCATAAAAGGAAAAAAGAACAAAAATATAATTCCAGACAATTCCCTCTATTTTGGAAAGCGACAATTATGTGCTTTAAAGTTGAATTGAAATGGAGAAATGGTCCTAAATAACAAGGGAAAATTGCAGCTGAGGTACCAAACATTTCGTTTATTAGCAGACTTTGCCCAAACCTTTAGTTTGTGCCACCCACAGTCCCAAACCTTTCAAAAATATGCATCGGGGGTCCAAATGGATGGAAACCGTCCGTTTGACCATCAATCGACCAATAAAATTGAATTTTGACCAATTTTTGACCAACTTAAAAGAGTAGAAATGTAAATTTGCTATTTAATTCTATAATGAAAAAAATAAACTAATATACCAAATAAAAATAAAAGAAACTACTATTCATCTTCTTCTTCCCCCCACCTCACTCCACCCTACCCCACCGCTGCTGCAATTTTCCCAATAAAAAATGATTTCTTCTTCACCCTACCCATCCCCAGCCTACCCCCAAATTAAAAATCACCGTCTTCCTCATCTTACCCACCCTCACTCCACCCACCCCAAAACTAAACCTGCTACTTCCGGCTGTCGGAAGGTCCACATCGAGATGCTTCTACTTATGAGCTTTCTCCTACGGTGTGGTGCGAATGTGTTGTGTCTTTAGAAAGTTATCTTTGTATTCGAAACAAGTTTCATCTCTATCCTCTGTAAAATAGGGTATTTCAAGTCGTATTCAGTAGATGGTTCGGGTAATTCAGGAGTTTGGGTTTCTAAGACATGGATTTGGCCATGGCAGCCTCTTTAAAGTTGTTTTTTTTACTACCTAGTACTAATTTTTGATAGGATCTTGATATCCTATTTTCTGGATTCCCTGCAACTACTGCAAATAATGTAATAATCGAAATGGAAGAAAGAAAGCCAGAAAACAACAGATAGAAGTAGTAGACTGGTTCTTCCATTTAGGGGGTCAAAAGCATTTTGGATCTAGTTATTCCATTTAGGGGGTGAAGATGATGAACTGCAGACCTTGGTAATCATTGATTTCAAGAAAATTTGAGGTGAAATTTAGAGTGCAGCTGCTTGAAGTTGCTATTGCTGGTAGTGATTGGGGGCTTGAGGGTACAGAGAAGGATAAAAGTGGGCTTGCAGTGGAGATCAGATGGAAGGGTTGATGGACCAAACGATAGCGATTTGGTGGTGTAGAATGAAGGGTTTTAGACGTTGGTAAAGAATATAACAGGCGGTGGTGGTGCCGGAGGTCGCCGTCGGTGTTGGTGGCTGAATTTTTGCTGTGGGAGTAGGTTGGGGATGGGTAGGGTGAAGAAGAAACCATTTTTTATTGGGAAAATTACAGTAGCGGTGGGGTAGGATGGGGTGAGGTGGGGGGAAGAAGAAGATGAATAGTAGTTTATTTTATTTTTATTTGGTATATTAGTTTATCTATTTTGTTATAGAATTAAATAGCAAATTTATCTTTCTACCCTTTTAAGTTGGTCAAAAATTGGTCAAAATTCAATTTTATTGGTCGACTGACGGTCAAACGGACGGTTTCCATCCATTTGGACCCCCGGTGCATATTTTTGAAAGATTTGGGACTGTGGGTGGCACAAACTAAAAGTTTGGACAAAGTTTGCTAATAAACGAAAGGTTTGGTCGGCTGCAATTTTCCCAAATAACAATGATGTACTAATTATCAAATGTGAAACTTCATTAAACTCGGAGCCTCGATCAAATGTTATCCTATAGTTATTTGGGGTCAAGTACATAGATTCTCATATTTTACTCCAATCAAGTTTGAAGTAAAACCACAAACACTTAAAATCATTCATTTGCGGAGGTTTTAGGTCAAATTTGTAAGTAATCGTTCATACTACTACTATTACTCTTCCTAATGGTTGCATTTCGCAGCCTGTGTTCGTGACATGAATACCTTGCCTCCAATTTCACAACATTATATCTCTCTCACACTCTCTCTGATTCATTATAACATCAGAATTTCTTTAAGCAAGGTGGATTTGGTTATGTGAAGGAACACACATGCATAAATTTCGTATGATCTTGGCATTGATATTTTCTTTTTTGAGCTAACTTATGATTTTTTATATGATAGAAGAAAAATGAAGTACATAAATGTCAATTTCATAGCTAATTTCGATGGAGATCCCGTACAATTAATTTTGTTCTTCCATTCAGATTGAAGATTTTTGTAAACTAGATTGTTAAACCCCGAGTCACTTAGAGAATATATTGACAGATGGCATTGAAGTCACAGCCAATACAAATCTAAAATATACTAATTATGATCTGTTTATATAGGCCAATGTTGTCTTCATTCAAAGCAGGTTTCATTTTTCGTTGAAATCCCATAAAATCAAAATCCATCTCATTGTGACTTGCACTACATCACCCACTACACGTGCAACCACGTGCATTCACTATTTAATTAAACACGAAATTATACATTGTTCTCTTGAAGCATTATACCAAACACAGTAACATTTTAAGATATCTTAGTCAACTCTGATACTATATCCTTAATGCTATCCCATACCAAACGCATTCTTTGTATTAATTTAATTAATTTTTTGAGTACATATTGGCGATATCTATTACGAGTAATCTTAGGCATAAAATAAGATAACAGCTCAACCTTAATACTCTTTCCATTGTAATTACAAGTAACCTTATTTAGCTTATAATTTTTACATATATGGATGTATCCACATTTACAGACTTAATGAAAGGGCTGTAATTTCATTCATTCCTTTTGTCATGGTATCAGATGCATAGATTGAAGCCATCCCTATGTTGCCATGGCTGATCCTCTTGATATCACCAAAGCTCTCACAGATGCATCATCCCCATATTTTCTCCACTCCTCAGACCAACCGAACTAGTTTTCTGTTGATACGCCATTAAATGGCGACAATTACACCGCTTGGCGACACCCTATCACTAGTGCCCTCAATGCTAAGAACAAGTTGGGTTTTGTCAATGGTGCCCTTTCCAAACTTAAAGAGGATGCTGCTGCTGCCCTTTGGGATCGATGTTGCGACATGATTATGTCGTGGCTACTACACTCCAAAGAGAAACCCCTTGCTAGCAGCCTTCTCTATTGCTCCAACCCTTTCGATCTCTGGACTGAATTGGAGAGTAGATTTCAACAAAGCAATAGGACTACTATTTTTCGCTTGAAGCGAGATCTTGCCAATTTGACTCAAGTTAACCTTTTAGTCACTCAATATTATGGCAAAATGAAGATACTCTTGGAGGAACTTGCTTCTTTACAATCAATCACCCCATGCAACTGTGGTACTACAAAGAAATTTTCAGAAATTCAATCTGCCGATCAGGTATATCAATTTCTAATGGGTCTCCACGAATCATATCATCAACTACGATCCCAGATTTTGGCCATCGATCCATTGCCATCTCTGGGTAGGAAGAGACCCAATGATTGGTGAATATTTCTCATGCATGATCAAATGCCACTGCTTTCCATTCTCGTGCACCCGGTGGACCCCCTTCTTCCCAGTCACGATCGAAGAAAATATGGCCTCCTGGTACACTTTCTTGCTCTAGTTGTGGAAAACTCGACCACAGTCGTGATAAATGCTTTGTGGAAATTGGTTATCCTGATTGGTAGACTAGCAAACAAAAAGGAAAACCAATAACTTCTTCGACTCCAGCGGCATATAATGTGTACATTGGTCCTTCGACGCCTTCTACAAGTGCTGTCCTTGGGCTTTCTCCTAAGCAATATCATCATTTAATAGAATTATTGCAACCCCCATCGTTGGCTTTTTAAGGTTATTCACCCCCTTCATCTCACTTGCCTGCATACCCTTGGATAATTGATAGTGCTACTACTCACCATATATCTACCTCTCCTTTTAATTCTGATTTTTCAACTAGGGCTCACCCAATTTCTGTTAGACTTCCTACATGCAATAATGTTAATGTTACATCAACTGGTGATGTTAATTTATCCTCATCTCTCACATCACACAATGTTCTTTATGTTCTTGAATTTAAGTTCAATTTGATGTCTGTTAGTTAGTTGACTAAATCCTTAAATTGTGTTATCATTTTCTTTCCTCAATTTTCAGGACCTAACCACGAAGAAGCAATTGGAATGGGTGAAGAGCGTGATGGCCTCTACTACTTCAAACCTGCTACTGCCACATCCTTCCAAACTTATGGGTCTGTTTCTTTCACTATATGGCATAGACGCCTTGGTCATCCCTCCATTAATAATGTTTTAGATTTTATTCCCCATCCTAAAACTTTAGAACATTGTGACGATTGTGCTCGTGGAAAGTATACTCATTTACCTTTCCATTCAGTTTTTAAAAAAAAAAAAGTTCTATGCCTTTTGAACGTTTATATTGTGACATTTGGGGTGGATATCATACTGCTTCTCTATGTGGTGCACATTATTTTTTGACAATTGTGGATGAATATTCTAAAGTTACTTGGTTATACTTAATGTGTTTCAAATTTCAAACTTTAACTTGCCTCAAATCCTTTGCAGCTATGGTTCACACCCAATTTAATGCTAAAATTCACCACATACGGACAGACAATGGTCAAGAATTCCTTGCACACTCCACATAAGATTTCTTTAAAGAACACATCATCTTACATGAACGTACTTGTGTGAAAACACCTCAACAAATTGGTGTGACTGAATGAAAGCATTGTCACATCCTCAATATGGCTCGTTGCCTTCGCTTTCAAGCTCATCTACCCTTAAGCTTTTGGGGTGAATGTGTGCTCATTGCTACTTACCTTATTAATCGAACCCCCTCTTCTTCACTTCAAAATAAGACTCCCTTTGAACGTCTCTTTAAATGAACCCCTCGATATGATCATTTACGGGTTTTTGGTTTTCTCTGTTATGCTCAAACCACCACCGCTCATCGAGATAAATTCCAACCTCGTGCCCACCCTGCGTTTTTTTAGGCTATCTTTCCAATCATAGTAGTTATCGCCTATTTAACATTGAACTTAAAAAAATCATCATCTCTCGCGATATAACTTTTGTTGAACATATTTTCCCTTTTCAAGTCCATATTCAACCAACTCACCCCTTCCTCATCTTACCTCTTCCAATTTCAGATACCAACTTACCTTCTTACACTCCATCAAACCCTTACCCACTATCATCACCATCCCCTCCTCCACCACCACCCCCTACCCTTCCTCGTCGTACCATACAACAACCTTCTCGCTTATGTGACTACCTTTGTCCCACCTTACCCACTCCCCCCATCGCGCCCTCCACTCATTCAATCACAACTTCAGGTACGACTCATCTTTTATCTAATTTTATATCATATTCAAAGTTTTCACCTGTACATTATACCTTTTTATCCATGTTATCTCACTCTGTTGACCCATCTAGCTATTCTCAAGCTGCTAAGCATCTACATTGGCGTGATGCTATGCAGATTGAAATTCAAGCTCTTGAGGCTAATAACACCTGGATACTTACCTCCCTTCCTCCTGGCAAAAAACTCATTGGCTGCAAATGGGTGTTTAAAATTAAATTCCATGCAGATGGTTCCATTGAACGACATAAAGCTCGGCTGGTTGCCAAGGGATATACCAAGTTGAAGGCCTTGACTACTATGACACCTTTGCCCCTGTTGTCAAACTAGTTACTGTTCACGGTGTCCTTGCCATTGCTTCAGCTCGTCATTCTCATCTTCATCAGTTAAATGTCAACAATGCATTCCTTCATGGTGAATTGAATGAGGAAGTCTACATGACTTTACCTCTTGGGTATGGTCGTAAGGGGGAGTCCCGCGTGAGTCGCTTACTTAAGTCCCTATATGGTCTTAAGCAAGCCTCACACAACCGGTACTCAAAATTATCTTCTGTGCTCCTCTTGGCTGGTTATTCTCAATCTGCAGCTGATCATTCATTATTCACACGGACTCAGGGCTCCTCTTTCACTATTGCCTTGGTATATGTTGATGATATTTTACTTACAGGAAATGATCTTAATACTATCACAGATCTCAAGTCCTTTCTAGTTGACCATTTTAAGCTCAAAGATTTGGGGACCCTAAAATATTTTCTTGGTCTTGAGATAGCGCGTTCTCCTTCTGGGATTTTTCTTTCCCAACTGTAATATGCCTTGAATATCCTAGTTGACTCAAAGCACATTGGGCTCTCATCCTACTCCTTTTTCCCATGGAACAGCATCTAAAGCTCACTTCAGAAGATGAAGCCTTGCTCTCCAATCCTGGCTCTTATAGAAGATTGGTGGGACGTCTCATTTATTTAACTATCACTCGCTCTGGCATATCATTCTCAATGATCATATTGAGCCAATTCATGCAGGCTCCTAGGGAACCAAATTATCAAGCTGCTCTACATGTGCTTCGCTATCTGAAAAGTTCTCCTGGTCATGGTTTATTTTTTTCATCCACCTGTAATTTTCAGATTTCCGCTTACTCTGATTCCGATTGGGCTAGTTATCCCACTACTCGCCGCTCTACTACTAGTTTCTTCATCACTCTTGGGACAAGCCCTATTTCTTGGCGCACAAAGAAACAAACAGTTGTCTCTTGATCTTCTGCTGAAGCCGAATATCGTGCTATGGCTTTGACTACATGTGAACTTGTTTGGCATAAGACCTTGCTTTTTGATCTTAACATCCAACATCCTAAGAGTATCATCCTTTATTGTGACAATCAAGCTGCAATTCACATTACCCGCAATCCAGCCTTCCATGAACACACAAAACATATCGATATAGACTGTTATTTTGTCCGTGAAAAGTTCCGCTCGGGCCTTATTATCTCGACGCATATCTGCACGAAGGAACAAGTTGCTGACATTTTCACTAAAGCACTTGGAAAAGATCAATTTCGTCATTTTGCTTGCAAGTTGGGCATTACAGACCTCCATACTCCAACTTGAGAGGGAGTAAATACGAGTAATCTTAGGCATAAAATAAGACAACAGCTCAACCTTGATACTCTTTCCATTGTAATTACAAGTAACCTTATTTAGCTTACATTATTTTTGCATATATGGATGTATCCATATTTACAGAATTAATGAAAGGGCTGTAATTTCATTCATTCCTTTTATCAATATCCACGTAAAAATCAAAATGGCATTGCACTTTCAATATTTTCCAACAGTTATCGACAATTAAAATTTGTTTAATAGTCATTGTACTTTCAAATTTGCTTCCCCAATAGTCACTTTACTTTATTTCTTTCTTTTTTTTTCGAATAATTATTGTACATTAAGTTGTTTTTCAAATAATCATTGAATAGTCATTGTATTGTTGCGATTGTTATCCATCCGTCACTATAGATAGTTCAAAAAATTAAACGGCTCTATTAATCGCATCATCAAAATCAATAATTTGTAAATAAATGGAGACAGATCGACAAATGGGAAGTAACATTAAAAAATACAATAATCATTGAGTTTAACTCGTGAAGATATATTCAAACTATTAGCAAAATTTGAATGATGTGCATACTCGGAAAATGACAACTCAAACTATATTTGAAATAACTTATGCGAAAGTGCAAAAATTTATGTCTTGCATTTAACTAATGCATTGGCACTTTTGTAACATATATTCTTTTATTTAATTTCTTATAAATGCATACGCCATTTTTCTTTCTTTTTTCTTTTTAATATAATGTGACCCCTTCAAAGAACTTTTTAAAAAGTGTCTTTTGGGAAAAATGAGTTTTGGAATAATAATTTTTTTGGAGAATATGTGGTTAAAAAGTAGAAATAATTTTTGGGTTATGTGCAGAATATTCTACAGTGAGAATATATAGTTGAAAATAAATTTTACAAAATGAGTTCTATAAAAAATGATTGTCAAATAGGGGCTTAAAGTTCAATTTGAAAGCATTAAAGTTAGGAAGCTGTATATTTATAAGTAAATGTTTGTTTCAATTAAAAAATTGGATTAAAATTTAAATTAAAGTCAGTGTTAATAGTAACAACATATTTTATAGAATTAATAACTTATTAACTACACAATCTATCAACTTGTATAAAAAACTTTTAAAATTTCGATTTTCATCTAAACCAAACATAGGTTAAGTAAGCTTTTTAAACTTCATCTAACAAGTTTAAACTTTAAATATATCATTTTTTTGTGTTTTCAAATAAAAAGATTTTTTTTTTAAATTATTGAAGTACATTTCAACTTACTTTATCATCAAAATAAGTAATTTTCAAAAAAGTTATATTTTAACCTACACCAACCAAATCTCCTTCCATCCTTGTAATCCACCAACCCATTCTCTTTACCTTTCTTCCAACTAGGACTGAACAAAACTCTCAAATCGAACCCGAACAGAATCAAACGGTTCACTTAAGTTAAATACTCGTACGGGTATCTGAATCAAGAACTAACATGTTTGATACAGTTCTTGGTTCTAGATCAACAATCGAATTTCCCTAATTTTTAATTAATTTATTTTAAATAAGTCAAATTATTAGTTATTTTAAATAATTTATTTTAAATCGAATTTCCCTAATTTTAAATAATTTATTTTAAATAAGTCAAACCAAAAAATATGATTTTCTTATTTCTAATTTTTAGTTCAAAGCCAACTTAATCAAATTGATTTAAGTTTTATCCAAATTTGTTACTATATCGTAGTGTCGTTTCTACCATTCGGGAGAAATCGAACTTAAGCTTGACAATGCCTCTCTTAATTATTTTGAGCTCGCTATCTTCCTCTTCCTATAATTTTAACAATTAAATCCAGAAAGAATTCAACAAAGAGAGACTCAAAATATATATAAGATTAGATTACGTTATTTTATAAGAGTTAAGATTGAACATATCATTAGTTGAATTAATATAACTTTGTAAATATTAAAAAATTTTAATTATAATGCGGAATTTGTGAACCGAATGGATCTGAACCGAACTGAACTAGAACGATTTTTTAATTAAATTTGGACTTGACGGTTTCAATTACTAAATACCCGAAAATTTCGGGTCTACAAGATTTGAACCGACTGAAGTGTATCATGTCAAGCCCTACTCCTAACTACCCTTTTAAATTTCTCTGTATAAATTATTGCCACGATTTATTATTGTTCCTGCGTTCCTTTCTTCTACAATGTCTCTCTTCTCATCCTCACTTTCAGACTTCTATTTCTGTCCTTCCACCTCTACCAAAAGCTCCGATACTGTCTGGCACCAGGCACACGGCAATGGCCGGTGGTCGGAAACCTCTACGACATAAAGCCAGTGGGATTCCGGTGCTTCACGGAGTGGGCTGAAACCTATGGTCCCATCATAGCCGTCTGGTTTGGCTCAACTCTAAATGTCGTAGTTTCCAACACAGAACTGGCCGAAGAAGTGTTGAAAGAGAACGATCAGCTGTTGGCAGATAGGCACAGAAGCCGTTCTGCTGCTAGATTTAGCAGAGATGGAAAGGATTTAATTTGAGTTGATTATGGACCACATTATGTTAAAGTTAGAAAGGCTTGTACACTTGAATTATTTTTTGCTGATAGAATTGAGGCTTTGAGCCCTATTAGAGAAGATGAGGTCACGGCAATGTTGGAGTCTATCTATAAGGATTGCACTAATCCAGTAATCCTGGTATGTCTTAATTACCTTTGATGTTTCCTTTTTTGGATATATTCATTCAGCTTGTAATTTTAGCTTTAGAAAATATAATTGTTATGATTAATACTCCCATTAATGGTGGTATCAAGCGCATGCATGAGTTGCGGATCCAAGAATTCGAAGTTTGCTCGTGCTAATATATGGGGAAAAAAATGCACGGCTGCCGCCATGGCTCGTTGGGGGCTGGGTCTGCCCACGTGCATGTATATAAACTATAAAGGAATCTCTTTTTTTATTTTTATTTTTATTTTTTTTGGAAAATAGTTAGCAAGAATCGTGAAAAACAAAAATATTTTTTAAAAACTACGACTGAATCTATGTTAGATAATTTAATATGCATTTTACTATACTAATTTATTTACACAAGAATTAAAATGGAATTCCTGGTTTGTGAATAAAATGAAGTTCTTAATTCTTGAAGCTATGATTATGAGTCTTGAATTCTTAATTTTTTTTTTTTTAAATCTGCCTAGATTTGTCAAGCTTTAAGGACTGGGTTCTTTTAACTGTTAGATGCTTCCAACCCTTTCCTTAAAGCTTGAAAAAGAACCTTGAATTATCAGTCTCTACTCATTTTACTAGAAGCTTTAAAATGCATTTACATCCTCAAACTTATCGTCTTTATGTCTTATCCTCGTTATCATTCCTTAGTTAGACTTGGAAAAAATGACGTCACGTCTCTTAATAGCACAACTTGAGGGCTAAGTAGCATCAAGGCAGGTACTCTGTACATCGTCATTTTACCACTTAGCAGATATTACATTGTGATATTTTATTACATCGTTGAATGGACCCATTCGAAAATAATTGGATGATGGCGAAAATCTGCGTTCAAATCGATCTAAGTACTCCCTAGATTAGAATTGGCAAGCATCGTTAGAGCAGGAATGGAAATAGTAGGTTTTTATCCCTACACTATAGGCCTACCTTTGATGGGCTTCTGGAATAAATTTGTATGTGTACACAAAACTTTGCCCTAATTTTAGAACTCCAAAAATTACCTTTTATAAAATTTATGTTGTGACTCGAACTCGGTTCTTTGTGCTTCCATAATTTTCAGCTAAAGGTGTTTTATGGAAATGCGATTTATAAAGTGAACTTTACATTGGATGCTGACACTTGGCACATCATAAATCGTTGGATAAGTCAATTGGTCTTGGTGATATATATACGCTTGGACGTTTCGTTTGGCCTCAGATTTTTTTCTGGCTTTTCATTTTTGAGAGGGTTCATCTTCTGTGAGTAGCTAGGGTTTTCTGATTCGCCATTATTTTGAACATCTCATTCGAAATGATACTTTGAGAGTTTAGACTTGAATACATGTGATTTCTTGTGTGAAATTTGGAATAGTTGTGAGAACTAGGGTCCTGATTTCGTGAAGTTAGATCTGCAGTTTCTTGTGTGATTCAAGCCAAGTCTGTTGATTCTTTGTGAAGAGATAAGTCTCTTATGCTGTATTCTGGTATTAGCTAAACGCTTGTAACCTCCATTGCCAGTATAAGGCATTATAGTGCAACTGAGCAATATTCGTTCTTGAATGGATGCTCAATAGGGGACTAGGTATTAAAAGAGTCACCGAACCTCTGAGGCTTCGGCCGAAAAATTCCTTTGTGTTCAGTTTTATTTTTCTGCAAGTTTTAATTTTTGTTATTAATCGATCCTTTAGTATCTTGTGTTTAATATCCTGTTTGGGCTCTTCATTGGTATCAGAGCTCTAAACTGGGGACAAGATACCTAGATCTTGGAAGGAAGGCACTAATCTATTTTAGATCTGAAAATTTTTGGAACTGCTTTTAAGCAGGATAAAGGATATCGAGTTTTACAACTCGTTGGGTGAGATCTTTCTGAATTTTTTGGAAAATTTATTTTCTAAATTCGATTTCTGGATTTTTCCCTTTGACTTACCATACACTAAAACCCCTGGAAAATATTCTTTGTCCAAAGGCTCCTACGAGGCCTTGGGAATCTGAGATAAATCTAGTACGAATGTGTATTTGGAGGGTCTTTGAAGGAAAAGTCACCGAAACGTAATTCTGTGATCTCTGATATTGTATTCCTTATATTGTTTTTTAACTGCGTGTCCTTCTGTGTTAAAACTTGTGACACCGGTATAATTGTTATTACACAAAACATGAAATAAATTTCCTTGTATTCTTGATTCATATCTAAGCACTTTGTGTTATATTGATATGGCTATTGCTAAGTTTGAAGTTGCTCAATTTGATGGAAAAGGTGATTTTAATATGTGGAGTCAAAAGATGAAAGCCATACTTATGCAAATGAGATGTGCAAAGGCATTAGATGATAGTTGGCCTCAAGATATGAATCATGTTAGGAAAACTGAACTTCAAGAAGTTGCCCAGGGTACCATTTTCTTGTATCTTTCTGATAATATGATATGAACCATTGGTGAAACCAAAACTGCTTCTGAACTTTGGACCAAACTTGAAACCCAGTATGTTACTAAGACTATCCCAAATAAATGCTATCTATTAAAGCAGCTATTTTCTTTTAAAATGGACCCTTTAATTGATTTAGATGATAACTTGAATAAGTTTACAAAGTTGACCCAAGACTTAGCCAACTATGATGAAAAACTTTTAAAAGATCAGTTGGCTGTAGTTCTGCTAAACTCTATTAGTGATAGATATAGAGACATTAAGGTTGCTCTTGAATATGGAAGGGATGAACTTACTACTGATATGATTATAAATGCCTTAAGAAATAAAGTATTGGAAATCAAATTTGAAACTAAGGATAATCACAGTGGTGACACCCTTCTAGCGAAAGGAAAGGGGTTCAGTAAACCAAGTTATCACTCTAAGAACCTTAATGAGAATAAAAACAAATGGAATGAAAAAGCTAAATCCAAGAACAAGGCTAAAAGGAAAAAAATGTTTCTAGTGTGGGAAACTGGGTCACTTCATTAAAGACTGTTATAAAAAGAAAAATAAGCTGAAAGAAAAGAAAGTTGAGGGTGGGAATGCTGCCTTAGTATTCAATAAAGATAAAATTGAGGATGGATTGGTCCTTGTTAATGTTGCAAAGAAGCTAAATAATGAATGGATCCTTGACTCTGGGTGTTCCTTCCACATGTGCCCAAACAAGAATAGTTTTCTTGACTTTGAAAAGACAACTGGTGGGCAGGTTATAATGGAAAATAATATGATCTGTAAAATAAGTGGAATAAGAACCATAAAACTGTTGTTAGAAAATGGAAAAGCTCTAAATTTGAAAGGAACAAGGTATATTCCAGACTTAGAAAGAAATTTGGTGTCTCTAGGAATGCTTGATGATATGGAGTTTGACATTAAAATGGGTCAAGGACATATGAAAATTCTTAGGGGAAATGACTTGGTCATTAGTGCCCCTAAGAGACATGGTCTCTATTTTCTTGAAGCAACCTTTACTTGGTTTGACTGCTGTTGCTTTAACTGATAACTTTACCTTTGCAAAGTTGTGGCATGAAAGGTTAGGCCATATTGACAAGAAAAGTTTAAAAGCTTTACAAAACAAAGGAAGTTTTGGAAATCAAAATCTTGATGAAATTTTCATTTGTCAAAAATGTGTGATAGGAAAGCAAGTTAAACTTCCTTTCTTACCTGGAATTCATAATTCTAAACAAATACTTGAGTATTTGCATGCTGATTTATGGGGCCTAGCCTCAGTTACTACCTTGTCTGGTTTTAAATATTACCTTTTAGTCATTGATGATTATTCAAGGAAAATCTGGATTTTCTTGTTAAAATCAAAAGATGAAACTTTTTCTATAATCAAACTGATAACAAAATAAAGATCCTGAGAACAGACAATGGTTTGGAATTTTGCAAAGAATGTAGCATAGTAAGACATAGAACAGTTACTTATACGTCTCAACAAAATGGTATGGCTGAAAGGATGAATAGAACCTTGTTGAATAAAGTGAGATGTATGCTTTTGAGTTTTGGTCTACCTAAACTATTTTGGGGTGAAGCAGTAAAAACTGCTGTATATTTAGTTAATAGAACTCCAACAAGTGCTCTGAATTATGATATTCCTGAATCTATATGGTCTAGAAATCTTGTTGATTATTCATACTTAAAATTTTTTGGATGTGCTGCCTATGCCCATCAAAATATTGGAAAGTTAGAACCTAGATCACTTTAGTTTGTTTTTCTAGGCTATGGTGAAAATGTAAAAAGGTACAGATTATGGCTTTACAATGAAGAGGGCTATAAAGTAATTGTTAGAAGAGATGTAGTTTTCAATGAATCTATTATGCCATGTTTAGAAGGAAAGGAGACTAATCTGACTGAAAAAGATGTTCAAATTGAGGTGGAGAAACTTTATAGTGAAACTGATTCTCATGTTCCTACCATAACTGAACTTGATCAAAATGAAATAGCATTACTGCTAAAACTGAAGACAATCAATCATTTGATACTGATAAACAAACTGATTTTACAAATCCTTCCTTAAATGAATATCAGTTAACTAGAGATAAGGAGAGAAGGCAAATTAGAACACCTGCTAGATTTGATTGTGATGATTTTGTTTCACTAATTACCTATAAAAAACAATTTGAAAATAAACCAAGCTCCTATGATGATGCCATTAACTGCTAAGATGCTAAAAATTGGATAGCAGCAATGAATGATGAAATGTCATCTCTTCTTAAGAATAATACTTGGAAATCGGTAAAGAGACCTAAGAATCAAAAGTTGATCGATTGTAAATGGATTTACAGGATAAAAGAAGGAGAGGGAGGAAACAAAAGTGTAAGATATAAAGCAAAATTAGTTGCAAAAGGTTTTACACAAAAAGAAGGAGTAGATTACAATGAAATCTTTTCTCCTGTTGTTAAGTACACCACAATCAGATGTATTCTTGCCCTTGTTGTTCAGTTTAAATGGAAACTGGATCAGTTAAATGTTAAACTGCATTCTTGTATGGTGACTTAGATTAAAAAAAATTATATGAAACAACATGTTGGCTTTATAAAAGGTGATTCTGAAAAAGTTGTATGTTTTTTAAATAAATCTTTATATGGTTTAAAACAAGCCCCACGGCAATGGTACAAAAGATTTGACACCTTTTTACTAAAACTTGGTTTTCAAAGAAGCAATTATGATATATGCCAATACTCAGAGGTAATGGAGGTAAAGCTCTTTATACTTAGTACTTTACGTAGATGATATGTTACTTGCAAACTGTGATAAATCTGAGATTGAGTTTATTAAATAGAAATTTAAATCTGAATTTGATATGAAGGATTTAGGAGCTGTCAAAAAGATTGTTGGTATGCAGATTTTTATAGATAAAGAAAAAGATATATTGTTCTTAAATCAACATGATTATGTGAAGAAAATGTTAAGAAGGTTTAATATGCTTGATTGTAAATCTGTTACTTTACCTTTAGCAAATTATTTCAAGCTTTCTTCTGATTTCTGCCCTAAAACTGCTGAAGAATATGATAGAATGTTGAATGTACTTTATGCTAATGTGATTGGATTTGTAATGTATTTGATGGTATGCACAAGACCTGATCTTGCATTCAGTATTAGTTTACTTTGCAGATTTATGAGTAATCCTGGGGAAGAACATTGGAATGCTTTGAAATGGCTTTTAAGATACTTGAAAGGGACATCCAACTATGGTCTCATGTTTAAGTTGAATAAAGAAGGGGTAACTTTAAAGGGATTTACTGATTTAGATTTTGCTGGTAATAGGGATAATAGGAAATCAACTTCATCCTATTTCTTTACCTTATGTGGTACTGTTATTAGTTGGAAATCTCAACTTCAAAAGATTGTAGCTTTATCATCTACTGAAGCAGAATATATTGCTGCTTCTGATGCCTTTAAAGAATGAATTTGGCTAAGTGGATTACTAAAGGAACTTGGTTTTGTTGATGAAAATGCAACTTTATATTCAGATAACCAAAGTGTCATACATCTAAGTAAAAACCCCATGTATCATGATAGAACTAAACACATAGATATTAAATATCATTTTATAAGGGATATATTTCAAAAGGAATTTTGAAAATTGGGAAGGTTGCTACTCAAGTTAATCCTTCTGATATGGGGACCAAGATAGTACCTTTAAACAAGTTTAAAAACTGTCTGAAGATATTATCTATTGATACATTGTAAATTTTTTTACAGGTACTTTTGGAGCGTATGAAATAAGGGAATGTGATATGCTCTTGGCTACACTATGAGCTAAAAACTATAGTAGCAAAGTGGAGATTGTTGTGACTCGAACCCGATTCTTTGTGCTTCCACAATTTTTAGCTAAAAACATTTTATGGAACTGCGATTTATAAAGTGAACTTTATACTGGATGCTGACACTTGGCACATCATAAACCGTTGGATAAGTCAATTGGTCTTGGTGATAGATATACACTTGGACGTTTCGTTTGGCCTCAGATTTTTTCTGGCTTTTCATTTTTGAGAGGATTCATCTTCTGTGATTGGCTAGGGTTTTCTGATTCGCCATTATTTTGAACATCTCATTCGAAATGACACTTTGAGAGTTTAGTCTTGAATACATGTGATTTCTTGTGTGAAATCTGGAATAGTTGTGAAAACTAGGGTTCTGGTTTCGTGAAGTCAGATCTACAGTTTCTTGTGTGATTCGAGCCAGATCTATTGACTCTTTGTGAAGAGATAAGTCTCTTATACTGTATTTTGATATTAGCTAAATGTTTGTAACCTTCATTACCAGTTTAAGGCATTATAGTGCAACCGAGCAATATCCATTCTTGAATGGATGCTCAACAGGGGACTAGATGTTAAAAGGGTCACCAAACCTCTGGGGCTTCGGCCAAAAAATTCCTCTATGTTCAGTTTTATTTTTCTGCAAGTTTTAATTTTTGTTATTAATCAATCCTTTGTATCTTGTGTTTAATATCATGTTTGGGCTTTTCAATTTATTTTCGAAATATGAGGCTCAAATGGAGACAACATTTCAAGTTCATTAGATGAAATTACAGATCCTCAAGTCCCTAGAAATCCTAACCTATTGAACTAAAAAAGATGGATTTAGGTTGGTATAAAACATAGGTTTGGCGAACTCAGCAATATAGAATACTACATATAATTATTGACATCAGACCGGGCCGGACCGGTCGGTTTGGCCCTGGAACCGGTGAACCAGATAGTGGTCATGTCCAATTATAATAATTGCTCAAGCCAACAAGTGAACCGGTCAAGAACCGGTTAGACCATCAATAACTTTCCGGTTCGGACGAATTTAAAGAGACATCAGGACCGGTTCAAATATGAACCGGTTGTTGCCAAAGTGTAGTGCAAAATTTTTTCTTCAATTTGGCATGGCAAGAATTCGAACCCTAGCTTCAAGAAAGTAATATCACTCTCGTAACCATTAAGGCATATGCACATTCATTGGTAAATAATGTAAGGGAGATACATATATATTTGGATTTAGAAAATGGTCATCATTTTGTTTGAAAATTATAATTTAATTAAAATTACAATATAACAATGACCCACCGGTTGAACCATTAACCCAGAGACCCGATGATTTTTTTTGAGTCGACAATCATGTCGAGTCTAGTAACTATGCTACATAATACACACCTAAGAGAGCTTGTTTCCAACTTCATTTCACAAATCTTGTGCTCTAAAAATTTACGATTTTTGGGTTTTAGTTTTCATGTCATATCTTTGTGAAGTCTTTTTTTTGGAGAATATCGAATAAGATCAAATGTTGGAAGCATCAAAGAATCAAAAAGAACAAATTTCTTAAAGTTTAAAGAATCTAGACAGCATGAAATAAAAAATTCCAGATTGGAGATCAAGATTCAAGTTTACAATCAAAGATATTTGCGATCAAGGAATTTCTAAATTAAATTTTGTGTGCACAAATTAGAAGATTACAACACGTATTTAAAACATCTAGCTAAGATCCGGTTCAAAAATAAAATAAAAAATTTGTTTTTCATTATTTTTATGATTCAGTTTCCAATGATTTAAGTGTAAGCATGTCTTGGAGACAAATCACAGCCCGTGACTATTTTGCATACTAGATATGGATTTTATAACTTCATACCATTCATCTCATACATTTAGTAGTTTATTCTCTGGTGAAAAGCTTTTGAATTGAAAATCGTCAACATTTATAACTATACAAATAACTTGTGGAAGAGCCTGAAATTGAAGAAATATCTAGAAGTTATGGCACTCAACAACATAACAAGACTTGCATCTGGGAAGCGATGTATGAATTCTGACGGTATATTGGATGAGAAAGGTCACGAATTTAAGGCCATTGGTGCAAATGGAATAAAACTCGGCACTTCTCTTTCCATGGCTGAGTGTTGAGTAGTAAACTTGATTTTTGGACTAAACAATATGGGCTTAAGGATTTTGCTTATAGGCCCAAATCAATTAAAAGGCCCAACATGCCTAGCATTTCTAGAAATATTATCTAGAAAAATCTATATAATTATCTAAGTAAGATATGTGGTCTATAAAGAATATCTAGAGAATTCTAGGAAAATATCTTGATGTGTGGTCTAGGTGTCCCTAGAAAATGTGTGGACTAGAATCTTTATGTAAACACTATATAAAGGGGTAGTGTCCTCCATTTTGTAACAAGTCAAAAAGTGTGTAAATTCTTGAAGTTGAGAAATACAAGTTTTCTTTTGTTCACTTCCTTCTTCCTATTAGTGTTGTCCTCCTTAAAAGCCTTAACCAATCCAAGTTAGTAAACTCATCTTTCCTCCAACAGACTGGTATTAAAGCCCTAAGGTTCTTGTTAAAAATGGCAAGTGGGATGATTCATTTTCAAGTCCCCCAACTCAATAAGGATAACTACGACAATTGGAGCAACAAGACGAGATCGCTCTATCCCAAGCACAAAGGGATAGTTTGAAGGATGCAAAGAAGAAAGACAAGAAGGCGCTCACCCTTATCTATCAAGCCTTAGATGAAGGCATGTTCGAGAAAGTAGTTTGTGCTACTACCAGTAAGGAAGCATGGGAGATCTTGTAAAACTCCCACAAAGGAGTTGAGAAGGTGAAAAAGGTTCGACTTCAAACACTTCGAGGTGAGTTTGAAGATTTACATTTGAAAGAATCAGAATCAATTTCTGATTACTTCTCTAGAGTATTAGCTATTGTGAATCAATTAAAAAGGAATGGAGAAAAGTTGAACGACACTCGAGTAATTGAGAATATACTTAGGTCTTTAGATTCTAAATTTGACTACATAGTTGTAGCCATTAAGGAATCTAAAGATCTAGATAGTATGAGTGTCGATCAACTCATGGGATCTTTACAAGCCCATGAGGAAAGACTAGAGAAGAAGGTGAAAGAAGAGCCATTAGAGTAAGCTCTTCAAACAAAGCTCACTTTGAACAAGGGTGAAGGAAGGTTCGACAGTAGAAGAAGCCAAAGAGGACGAAGATGAGGCCAAGATCGAGGAAGAAGTGCATTCTACAAGGAGGAAAGAAAACAAGCTCATTTTCCACCAGAGGTCGTGGAAGAGGAAAAGGTATGAGGCAAAATGAAGGGCCAAGGTATGAAGAATCTCAAATTAAATGTTACAATTGTAAAAAACTTGGTCATTATGCTTCAGAATGTAGAAATATTACTAACCAAGTTGAGGAGAAAGCCAACTACAAAGGTGAAGAGAGCAGAGAAAAGAACACTTGGTATTTGGATACAGGAGCAAGCAACCATATGTGTGGAAGAAAAAATATGTTTGTGGAGTTTGATGAATCAGTACGTGGAAACATTACCTTTGGAGATGAATCCAAAATTCAAGTGAAAAGAAAAGGTAAAATCTTGATTCGCTTGAAAAATGGTACACATCAATTTATCTTAAATGTCTATTATGTGCCCAATATGAAGAATAATATTTTAAGTTTGGGACAACTCTTAGAGAAGGGCTATGATATTCATTTGAAAGATCTTAGTCTTTCAATAAGAGATAAAAGAGAAAATTTGATTGTTAAAGTCCCTATGACAAGAAATAGAATGTTTGCGTTAAGCATTCAAAATAATGTTGCCAAATACTTAAAAGCTTGTTTTAAAGATTCATCTTGACTTTGGCACTTAAGATTTGGACATCTTAATTTTGGAGGCTTAAAGTTGTAAGTAAGAAGAAGACGGTGAAAAGTTTGCCTCTAATAAATCATGTAGATCAATTATGTGAAGGACGCTTACTTGGAAAGCATTCGAGGAAAAGTTTTCAAAAATGAGCTTCTACAAGAGCTAAGAAGCCGCTAGAACTTGTACACTCCGATGTTTGTGGGCCAATTAATACAAGCTCTCTTGGTAAGAGCAATTACTTTGTTTTTTTTATTGATGATTTTAGTAAAAAGACTTAAGTCTATTTTCTCAAACAAAAATTGGAAGTTTTTGAAACTTTTAAGAAGTTTAAAGCTCTTGTTGAAAAAGAAAGCGGATATAGTATAAAAGCATTGAGATCAGATAGAGAAAGAGAGTTCACCTCCAAAAAGTTTGAGAAATACTGTGAGGAGAATGAAATTCGTCGCCCATTGACGGTTCCATACTCTCCACAACAAAATGGAGTAGTCGAAAGAAAAAACGGATCCATTCTTAACATGGCCTGCTGCATACTCAAGAGTAAGAGATTACCTAAAGAACTTTGGGTCGAAGCTGTTAATTGCGCCGTGTATCTATCTAACCGATCACCTTCTAGAAGTGTGAGAAATAAGATACCACAAAAAGCATGGAGTGGAAGAAAGCCCAACATCTCTCACTTACGAGTATTTGGGAGCATTGCATATGCTCATATACCAGATCAAAAGCGGTCCAAGTTAGGTGACAAAAGTGAAATGTATGTCTTTATCGATTATGACTCTCGCTCTAAAGGCTACATGTTGTATAATCCAAACAAGGAAAAGATCATCATAAGTAGAGATGTCAAGTTTGATGAAGAAGGAGCTTGGGATTGGGGTGTCCAAGAAAAAGACTACGACTTTTTATCATTCTTTGGAGAAGAAGAACAAGAGAATGGAGAGCAGCAAGAGCTTACCAATCAACCTCTATCACCAACTAATGGAGATGCTTTCCCATCCTCTTCACAAGGAGAAAGCTCAAGCAAAAGGACACCAAGGATGAGGAGCCTACAAGAGCTATATGAGGTAACAGAAAATCAAAATGATCTCATACTCTTTTGTCTTTTTGTCGATTGTGAACCAATAGGGTATGAAGCGGCACAAAATAAAAGATGGAGAGATACTATGGATGAAGAGATTAAGGCTATAGAGAAAAATAACACGTGGGAGCTGACAACTCTTCCCAAAGGAAAGAGAGCAATCGCAGTTAAGTGTGTGTACAAGGTAAAGAAGAATGCTAAAGGAGAAGTAGAAAGATACAAAGCAAGATTGGTTGACAAAGGCTATAACCAATGATCGAGAATCGATTATGAAGAGGTATTTGCTCTTGTTGCTCGTTTAGAAACCATAATATTAATTATCTCTTTTGCAGCGCAAAATAAGTGAAAGATATTTCAAATGGACGTGAAATCAACTTTTCTAAATGGTTATCTCGAAGAAGAAATCTATGTGGAGCAACCAATGGATTATAAAGTAAAATGATATGAAGGTAAAGTCTTGAAACTAAAAAAGGCTTTATATGGGTTGAAACAGGCTCCAAGGGCATGGAATAGTAGAATTGACAAGTATTTTCTAGAAAATGATTTCACAAAATGCCCTCACGAGTATGTCCTTTATACAAAGGTAAATGAGAAAGGAGATATTTTACTTGTTTGTTTGGATGTAGATGATCTTATATTCATAGGAAATAATCAAAGTATGATCACTGAGTTTAAGAAGGCAATGGCTCAAGAATTCGAGATGACGGATATCGACCACATGGCCTACTATATTGGGATTGAGGTAAAGCAAATGGAGGATTGTATCTTCATCTCACAAGAAGGATATGCGAAAGAAGTTCTAAAGAAATTCAATATGAAGGATCGCAGAGCTGTATGTACCCCCGTCGAATGCGGAATCAAGTTGTCAAAGAATGATGAAGGCAAAAAAATAAATCCAACACTTTTTAAGAGTCTTGTTGGAAGTCTAAGATACTTGATGTGCACAAGACCAGATATCCTTTTTGGAGTTGGGCTCGTCAGTCGCTATATGGAGACACCTACCATGACCCATATGAAAACTGCAAATAGAATTTTTCGCTACATCAAAGGTACGCTTGATTATGGCTTAGTCTATTCATCATCTAATGAATTCAAACTTGTTGGATATAGTGACAGGGATTGGGGTGGAGATAGTAATGATAGAAAAAGTATGATTGGATATGTGCTTTACTTGGACGACACAGCTTTCACTTGGAGCTCAAAGAAGCAATCGATCGTAGCACTATCTACCTGTGAAGCTGAATATGTTGCAGCTACATCAAGTGTCTACCATGTGATTTGGCTTAGAAACTTGTTGAAGACGCCTGGAGTTTCACAAAAAGAACCAACCGCAATCCATGTTGATAAAAAATCGGCATTGGCAAAGGCAAAGAACCCAGTATTCCATGACAGAAGCAAGCACATTGATACAAGATATCATTTCATAAGAGAAAGTATTGCAAAGAAAGAAGTGCAGCTGAAATATGTAACCTCCCAGGAGTAGATCGCCGACATCTCACTATGCCACTCAAGCATGATGTGTTCCACAAGTTAAAAACTCTACTTAGAGAAGCAAAATCAAGTTTAAGGGGGGATGTTGAGTAGTAAACTTGATTTTTGGACTAAATAATATGGGCTTAAGGATTTTGCTTATAGGCCCAAATCAATTAAAAGGCCCAACATGCCTAGCATTTCTAGAAACATTAACTAGAAAAATCTATATAAATATCTAAGTAAGATATGTGATCTTATAAAGAATATCTAGAGAATTCTAGGAAAATATCTTGATGTGTGGTCTAGGTGTCTCTAGAAAATGTGTGAACTAGAATCTTCATGTAAACACTATATAAAGGGGTAGTGTCCTCCATTCTGTAACAAGCCAAAAAGTGTGTAAATTCTTGAAGTTGAGAAATACAAGTTTCCTTTTGTTCATTCCTTCTTCCTATTAGTGTTGTCCTCCTTAAAAGCATTAACTAATCCAAGTTAGTAAACCCATCTTTCCTCCAACACTGAGCACATCCCATGGTCGCGTTGGATGTTCCCACTTAATAATGAGGCATTTGCCAATCATGCTGATCATATGGACCATCTCACATGAGCTATAATCGAAGAGCACAGAGTTGCTTGCCAAAAGAGTGGGGGCGTGCTAAACAACGCTTTTTGGATGCATTGGTGACATTTCAAGAGCAATATGACTTTAGTGAGGACACCATCATTGGTTTACTTTGGTTAAGCCTATTGCTGATTACATTAATTAATTACATCAGTGTGAAAATTAATGGAGCTGCATACTGAAAAATCTATGTTTGAAGGACATGATCGCTGCAGGAAAGGACATAACTTCAATATCTGTTGGATGGGCCATGGCGGAGTTAATCAAAAATTCGAAGGTTTAACACAAGGTCCAAGAAGAGCTAGACTGTGTGATAGGATACGAACGTGTGATGGCTGAGATGGACCTTTCAAACCTTCCCTACCTTATGTGTGCGGTTAAGGAATCTCTTAGATTGCACCCTCCAACCCCTCTCATGCTCCCTCATCGTGCCAGTGCAGACGTTAAGATAGCTGGTTATGACATCCCCTAAGGATCAAATGTGTACGTGATATGGTCGAATTTAATAGAGAAGAATTAGAGAAAATAAAGTTATAGGAGAGGAAATTGAAGGAAAAAACTGGACAGGGATAAAGTAGAAAAGATGGCAGGAAATAATTGCATTCTTCCATTTCCCCTAAAAATAAAGAAGGCATAAGCTCTATGGATTAAATGGATAAATGAAGCACACCTTGGAACATTCACAGCAAAAAAGGATACTCTATGGATTAAATGGATAAATGAAGTACACCTTCGAGGTTCGAATATTTGGAAATATAGAGTGAAGAAAGATGATTCTCCACTTCTTAAAAAGCTGCTGGAAATAAGAGACGTCATTGTCGAATCACATAGCGACAAACAAGCTAAAATTAACAAATTATGTAGCTGGACAGATTCTGGGATTTTCAGCACCAAAGCTGCCCATGAGTTCTTCAGATCGAAAGGAGTTAAAACCGGCTAGGCCACCTCTGTTTGGGAATGTTCTATCACTCCTAAACATTCATTCATCCTTTGGTTAGCTATTCGGGGAAAATTGAAAACTAAAGACAGGTTAACGAATCTTGACTTGGATCGAACCTATCCGTTCTGTGGAGTCTTCGATGAAACTGCCCAACACGTCTTCTTTTCATGCCGTTTTTGTAGAGATGTTTGGGATCATATCCGACATTTAGTTGGCTATTCGACGCACCATGTCTACCTTACTGAGTTCTTTAAAATGGATGAAAAAAAGGAAGCCTGTGGTAAGACTTGGCCAAGTAGAGGAAAACGTGTTGCCCTTACAACAAATGTGTACTACATTTGGATGGTAAGGAACATATGTATTTTTGAAGGTATTAAGCCGCAAGTTAAATCTATTGTAAGATGAATTAAAACACACGTATACAAAGCTATGTTCACCTTGTATCCGTATGTTTTGATTCAATTTGAATCTTTTGTAGTCGATCTTTAGACCAATGTTGGTGCATCTATTTTTATTTGATTCTCCCGGCTATGTTCAGTGTACATGTATTGGTTACTTACTTTCTAATTTCTCGGGTATGCTCGGTGTACTTTTAAATTAATTTTGATATATGGAATTTCACATTTACCAATAAAAAAAGAAGAAGGCATAAGCTCACTGCGCATGCCCCTTTGCACAGGCACATGGGGGTGGATCGGCCTATACAGGTAGCACAGCTTAGTTAATGCTAGAAATCAAGAGCAGCACTATCCCACAAAAGCTACAGATAAGCACTGCATGGCTTATTAACTGGAGCAAACAAACTGAATAAATAGAGCCCACTACCCCCACGTGTTGACTTTAGAAGATAACAACATATATGAGAATCATTAGCATGGCTAGCTTTGTGAATTTTGGACAAATACCTCCATGTTTCCACTCCCAGCTTCCACTTCTAGCCTCCACTTCATTTCCACTTTAATCTGGTGCCTTAACAAAGTTATTTGCATGGCGACACGTATCAGTACGTCAACGTTTGGGCAATAGCACGAGAACCTGCCGTGTGTATGAACCCTTTATAGTTCCGACCAGAAAGGTTCCTGGAAGAGGATTTTGATATGAAAGGACGTGATTTTCGACTGCTACCATTTGGTGTCGGAAGAAGGGTATTCCCTGGTGCACAATTGGGCATCAATTTTGTTGCGTTCATGTTAGGCCACCTTTTGCATCATTGCCATTGGGCTCTCCCCATTGGGATGACTGCAGAAGAGATTGATGTGAGAGAAAACCCTGGTCAGGTTACATACATGCGAACTCCATTGCAGTCTGTGCCTACTCCGCGATTACCAGCAGATTTGTACAAACGTGTGGCTGTAGACATATAATTTGTTGAATTTCGAATTTTGTTGATATTTATTGAGGTTTCGACAACCTTGTTTTAATTATGGTTGACTTCTAAAATTTTTTTCGGGTTGTACTAATTTTTTTTCTCAAATATATTCTAGTTGATATTGAATTTTAAATTTTTTTGTGTTACCATTGTACTTATTAAAATGTTAATACATCAGTTGCTCAATCACTTGTTTTGAAGTAACCCAGAACTTAATAGCATTGCATTCATCATTTCCTTTAAAGTACGATTATTCCGTTCAGCAACACCGTTTTGTTGTAGTGAATAAGGTGCGGTGGTTTCATGTATGATTTCGTATTGTGCACAGAATTCCGCAAATGGTGTTTCATACTCACCACCTCAATCGCTTCTTAACACCTTAATTTTCTTATTAAGTTGAGTTTCAACTTTACTCTTATAAAAAACAAATTTCTCTATAGCTTCGTCTTTACTTTTTAGCAAATACACATAACAGTATTTGATGCTATCGTCGACAAAAGTAATGAAATACTTGTTGTCACCTCGTTTGTACGAGTTTTAAATCACATACATCGCTATGAATTAAATTAAGTGGTTATGTGTTCCATTCAATTGATTTAAACGATGACTTTATCAATTTTGTCTCAACACAAGTTTCACACTTATGTTTTGAATCAATGTGGAACTCAGGTATGCAATTCAAGTTAACTAATCTTCATAAAATATCATAGTTAACATGTCCTAGTTTACCATGCCACAAATTGGAAGATTCAAGCAAATAAGCAGAAGAGTTTGCTTTATTTATTTTCGATTTAACAACCATTATGTTGAGTTTAAACATACCATCAGAAACATATCATTTTCCGACAAACATTCCACTTTTTAACAAAATAACTTCGTCTGACTCAAATACAATGCGAAAGCCGTGCTTATTCAAAAGCGACCCGGATACTAGGTTCTTACGAATTTCCAACACATATAGCACATTGTTGAGAGTCAGCTCTTTTCCCAAGGTCATCTTCAGAACCACCTTTCCTTGTTCATTGATTTCAGAATTTGTTGAAGTTCCCATGAACAACTTCTCCCCATTTTCAATTGCTTCAAACGCAACAAATAGCTCCTTATCAGAGCACACATATCTCGTGGCACCGGTGTCAATCCACCAATCCTTAGGGTTTGAACCCACCATGTTCACTTCAGAAATGACAGCTGAGAGATTCAGCTCCGACACATCTTGTGCCATGTAGTCAACCACATTTGCTTCTTTCTTCTTCTTTGGCAATTTGCACTCCGAAAACTTGTAGCCCACTTTATCACAATTGAAACATTTTCCAGAAATTTCACCTTTTGGTCCTTGCTTGGTCCTTTTGCCACTGGATGGTCCAGACTTGTTTTTGTAGTTCTTACTACTTTGATCATGCTCCACAACATTAGCTTTAGCAGCACCAAGATTGAACCATTTCTTTTTAGAACTTTTGTTGTCTTCTTCAATTCGAAGTCTAATAATTAGTTACATTCATTTCCTTTCGCTTGTGCTTCAAATAATTCTTGAAATCTTTCCATGCGGAGGACAAATTTTCAATATTTGTAGCCACTTGAAAAGTTTCACTCAAAATCATCCATTCGATATGAATTTCATGAAAAATCATTCAGAGTTCTTGCACTTGATTGATAACTACTTTGGAGTCCTCCATTTTATAATCTAAGAATCTGCCGACACTAATCTTTTTAGCCCTGACATCCTCAGTTTTATATTTTCGGTCCAAAGACTCCCACAGTTCCTTAGCAGTTTTTATAGTACTATACACATTGTATAGCGTGTCTGCTAAACTATTCATAATATAGTTTTGGTACAGAAAATTCAAGTGGTTCCAAGCATCAAGTGCACTGATTGTTTGAACATCTCCTTCACCATCATTGAGTTTTGTAGCAGTCTCAGTCAAGAATCTCGCAAGATTCAGAGTGGTAAAATAAAATAACATTTTCTACTGCCACCTTTTGAAATTCAAACCATTGAATTTCTTCGATTTTTCTCCATGATTAACCAGAACATTAACGGTATGGCCAATTGTTGGAGCAACAGTTTGACTCACAACATGACTTGGCAATCTAGCCATAGTCTGGCCCATAACTAAGCTTGACTCTTGAGCCACAGCAGAGCCCATAGCCTGATTTTCAGTAGACACAGTTTGGGCCATATCCACGTTGGTTGATTTGGTTGCCATTTCTGAAAATCAAACAAAAAAAATTAGTTTCCAAATGTAACAGTATAAGAAACCAATTTTTTTCCTCAAAGAATATAGTGGTGTTAATGAAATCAGATTATCGCACAACGTATGTTGACTACCGAACTCCAATCTAACAAAAACAATTCGCTAAACCCACCACAGGCAAGTATGAGTTCGGTCACTACTCCCAGATCGGACTAGCCCGTCGTTATCTCAGGAAAATATCATGATTACTTCCTGTCACATCACCCTATCAATCTTATACACTTGCCACAAGTGACGTCATGACCGTCCAAAACCGCTAATCCGAAGCCACGATTCTAAAGCCCCTTGCAGGTCATCATTACCTGGGGAAAACATTGACAAATGGCCACCTGCCTCATCGACCAATCACAGGAGAATTTGGCGACCCGAGTTTCGAGCTCGGTACTGTAGCTGATTTAACTGATTTGATGTAATTTCGGCTGGAACCATGTATAAATAGTAGAGCAAAAATCTTGTAAAGGGCAAGTGAATTAATGTAAAAGCTCTTGGCGCAATAACACTTTCTCAACATATTTTGTGATTTCTTTCAATAATAAATTCCCCTTTTTCTTAAAGTTGACTTAAAATTAGCCTTACTAATTTTGACTTCAACAAAGGATATGAGCTAATTTATCAATTACTGTTTCGTTAATCGTTGCATTGTCAAACTTAAAATTATAATTTTTTTCTCATAGTCAAATTCTTAAATAATACACATAAAACATATAAAATATAGGGGAATTTACAAAATTGTCACAAAAAATGAAAGTTAAAAAAAATTGTCATTTTCACTTTTTGTGAGCATAATGTCACATTTTTGGGGTGCAAAGTCCAAATACCCTTAATCACATATTTCTAGTAGCATTAAATGCTTGATGTGAAGGAAAATCATTGACTTGATGTGATCATTTAATTTATATATAGAAAACATGGATAAATGTGTATTTTATTGATTAATATGAATTTTTGTTAATAAAAAATTACCAAATAAATTAGAAAATGAAACATAAACAAGAAACCCTACCTCTTTTCCATCTTCTTCATTTTCATTGATCAAGAAGACATTTGTGTTGCATTCTACGTCCACTTTGAGAGGTTAGTAATTACAAATTATTTTATTTTACTTTTATAGCTTTGTATTTGTACATATTAAATACAACATGGGCATATTTATTTGAAATTAATTTGAAAGTATTATACATTCATTTGTTTGATTTTTTTGAATCCTTAATAAAATGCCATTATCACCATTGAGTAATTTCTTTCATTACCACCATTAAGGTCTCTTTAATGACAAGGCCAATATGCCATTTTCATTTTGTCATTTGGTAGGTGAATAATAATGACCACACTTAATATGATGTGTTGAAGAAACCTCAAAAATTCACCGCCGTCTGCTTCCCGACATTCTCGACAGTTAAATTGTCGAGTTCAACATTTACAAATTGTCGGGTTAAATGTTTGAGATGTCGAACCTGACATTTCGAAACTGCCAAGTTATACAATTTTACTTTCAATTGGGATACTTCAAAACGATACAAACCCTTGATTTGAACTTTTGTTATTGTACTGATTTACGTATTATGAAGTGTGAGTTTCATGCTATTAAATGCCAACTTATTGATTCCGAATTGCTACCATTGCAATCCCAACATTTCAGGTATGAATAATCATTTGAGATTCGTCGTGTTGCATGGGGAAAATTTTGTTCATGCGGATGACGAATGGAAGTGGAGAGGAGACAAAACTACTTCCATTCTGGTGCCAACAAGTATTACCGTAGCTGAACTTATGTTAAGGTTGAAGGAGAAACTTGGTATTCTTGATCCCCGCGCTCAAATTGAATTGAAGTTTAAAGTCCCTAACTTGAATATACCTCCGCCTGAAATATGCGACAATGAAGATTTAAATTGGTACGTATCAGTGCATAAGGAAAGTGCTATCTGCGTTACTGTTTTGGAATCCGATCTCCCAAGTGTTGACATGGGAAGGGATACGAATTTTCAAGATCCTTTGTTTGCCGCGGTAGATGTTCTGCAAAACGTGGAACATGATTTGGTGAATTGAATGCATAGTGTCTCGAACAGTAATGCACTTGAAATACATGAGTATAATAACGGGACTACACCATTAGATGAGAACTTGGATAACCCATCACCTAGTTTAGAGGTTGCTAATTCTGTTGACGTCGAGGACGAGCACTATTTGTCACATTCCAATGATTCGGATGGATATGAATTTATGAGAACTGTGACTACATCCGATCTTGCCGAAAAGGAAATATTCTTCAGCAAGAAAGAGTTGTACTCGAAAATTCGTGCACTTGCTTTGAAAAACAAGTTCCAATTTTGGGTGAGCCGGTCAAGCATGAAGATTTTAACCGTTGTATGCGCCGACAACAGTTGCAAGTGGATGTTACGTGCTTCTACTGTGAAGCAGTCTGCAATCTTTGTGATCCGTGCACACATGTTCCATCGATTTTCGCAGTAATGCGCATCGACATGTGACGAGTGCTGTAATTGCCGAGCATATTTTGGAAAAATTGGATAATCCGAACCGATCGTATGATCCGAGCACTTTTGCACGTGACATGGAAGGTGAGGTTGGTGTCCAAATAAGTTACAGTAAGGCACGTAGGGAGAAGGTGGCCGCTTTCCATATGCTACCTGGGACACCGGAGGACAGTTTTCAGAAACTATCTTCATACTGTCACGTACTAGGTGAGAATAACCCGGGGACGGTAACCCACATCGAACTTGATTCGTGCGATAGATTCCATTACTTCTTCTTAACTTTTGGTGCAAGATTCGTGGTTACATGCAGTACTTGAGGTCCGTTGTTTGCATTGACGGTAGTCACTTGAAAGGTCCATACAAGGATACACTTTTACTGGCAACTGCCCTAGATGCGAACAAACAGAATTATCCGTTAGCGTGGGGGATTGTGGATTCTGAAACTAACCGATCTTGGATGTGATTTATGTCTAACTTGAAAGATCTTATAGGAGACTCAGAAGAACTTGTATTTGTTTCGGACAGGAAAAGAAGTATCGAAAGAGCTATTACTCACTTATTTCCTTTGTCTCATCATTGTTGTTGTATGTGGCATGTGGAGAAGAACCTAATTCAGCGGCACTTTAACGCAAGTTCAATATTCCTGTTCAAACGAGTTGCTACAACTTATCGGGTCGAAGAGTTCGAACAACTAATGGGACAGATTCGTAGGGTCAGTGAAAGATGTTACAGGTGTATGGAGAAAGTCGGTTTTTCATTCTGGTCACAAGCACTATTCGTGGGCGACCGATACAACATTATGATAAACAACAACGCGGAATCGTTGAACTCAATGCTGAGACATGCTCGTTCGTTGCCAATCACGTGTTTGGTTGAGCACATTCGTAAAACAATGCAGAGGTGGTTTTACGAACGTCGAAGCAATGCAACCGCATGCAGTACTATATTATCGTCGAGGATGGAGGACGAGTTACAAACAACATTTGAAGCTGGTACTAGGCTTCAAGCCCATGAGTTAACAAACAGCTTGACCCAGGTTGGAATATCCAACGATACGGAGATAGTGGACTTCTCCGATAACACGTGCACATGTCGTGAGTTTCAACTAAATCGTATCCCATGTGCTCATGCAACTCGTGGTGCTACCCTGAGTGGTAAGTCATTATACGATCTATGCTCTCCGCACTATACATCGGAATACTGGAGGGGTGCCTATATGGAAGTCATATATCCCGTTACACGGGAAGTGGATTGGGTTGTTCCAAATGAAATCCTAGGCACTCATATTTTGCCACTGACTGTACGTCGTCCTCCAGGTAGACCACCTCCGCGACGTAAGCGAGCTAGATACGAGTCCACTACCCAACTGAGGAAATGCACTCGATGTGGGAGACTTGGTCATAACCGGACCACATGTTCGAACCCTATTGTATCATAAGCCACTTGAAGAAGCGTGATGTGTAAAAGTGGTTGTCAAATGTAATCCCCGAAAAACTTAATTTAAATAAGCATTGTACATTCCCAACTTATTTTATGAATCTGCTATTATTATCGTATGCCAATGCAAATTTGGTCGTTATGTTCCGTAAGCAAAGTACCGATTATTACAATTCCATTATCACAAATGAGATGAATACCTTTTTCTTACTATAAACTTAGCCGATCATAGAAGTTTCATTACCTTCGACTGACAGTTTGTCAAAATGGAAAATTTATTTTCATGAGACCATACTGAACAAACAAAACACCAACATTACGTCTCGATAGTTCATATATCGTTCCCGACAGATAGTCTCTGTAATTCTCGACAGTTGGGAACAACAGCGGCTTGAAAACCTACACTACTGCGGTTGCCTATTATAGAGATGCAGTTTCTGCACGTATCCAGAGAACGTGACCAAAATCATCCATACCACAAAATATTAAACATATTTTCCTACAAAAGGGCCATTTATTGCACAGTTGCACTGCTTTTGACAATTTAAGAAGCTCTCCCACTTTCCCCCTTAGACTCGTCTGAGCTAATGACAATTACTTCTGGAGGTGGAACATGAGCCACCCACTCATTCGAGTAGGACGGTGACTCGACCGGACCCCTGACCTCGAAGACTTGATCGAGAACGCTATTCGGTGACTTAGATTCTGCACTTGACACTTCATTGAACTCGGCACCATGCTGTTCAACTCTTACATCCTCATCGTCTGACAACAAAATGATGGGAAATTTAGCGGATGAACCCAGTATCGACGGATGCATATTGGAGTTGAATGTTTCATTGTTAGAGGTGGATGAACCCATTATCTCGTATCAACTACCTGTTTCAAATTGGAAGTCTCACAACAGCTTTAATGACATCTGAAATGTAATTTGATAGACAATGCTTGTAATGCATTCATTATGTAAGTATAAATGTATTGGAAATACTTGTTACTTGCAAAAAATCAGAAACGTATAATATCTACAATAGCATGTTACACTAAGATACTTGTATTGGACAATTCCACCATTTTCAATTTTCGAAAAGCAGGGAACTTATAAAATTTAATGGCCCGCCTAGTTGAAATGTCGGGCCCGACAGATGTTTTATTCCTTCTCGACAGTTGACGAAAACGTGTATTGTAGTAAAGATGGTATAATTTCGAATTTTGTAAACTGCAAAATAAATGAAGAAGAATAAATAGAAGTAGCTCTTTCTTACCACAATGCTGTTCAACTACGTTGAAAGTGTCACAATGATTAGTAGGTAAGTTCAAAGTGGCACAATACCTTGGCTACAAAATTGCTTGTAAGCAACAATGGTCTCCTGGTATTTATAATCATCCTGAAAGGAGGAAGTAATTACTTCATTTATCTACCCAACCATCAAGTTCAATCTCTAAATAAATTTGAAAAGCAATTGGTGTGATGGTTGATATAATAAGTGTACCTTTATCCCCCATTGTACCATCATTACTATGACATTGGCAGAGACTAGAATACTTCAATGATGTGTAAAATTCATGTTATCTGGTTTCTTGCAACAAATTACTTCTCATTTGCCAGCTTCTTAGTTGCACCATGGTTGTAATGGTACAGTTTCTCACGAAACACACTCATCATGTTAACCCACATAATAACATACGAAGGACAAGGGAACATACATAAACTCATTTGTCAATTAGCTGTACCATGGAAGTCATGACTTTGGCACTTTTAATGGGTCCTCATCTTAATCCAATCTATAGTTTACTAAGGCACTACGACATTCAAGCCCGCTATCTACTCGTAAATGGATATTCGTAAAACGTACACATACATAATTTTGCGCAATACAATGTACGAGCGTTGACAAAAGTTGAATGAAGGCACTTAGTACCGTAAGTACAATTAACATAACATAATAAAGCCGGATAACTAATACAGGTTGTAACTCTATAATAATTTCAGCAACGGTAAACAGTGACAAGGCATTCACCATGGGAATTGCAAAATGTGATGAATGCTTCTAAGTGTCACCAAGCTTACCAACTACCATGACTGACATGTAAATCACAAAAATGAATGAAAAAGGCACCAATATAATGCGAATTAACAAACATCCTTCACCACGTAAATTACATCAAAAAAAGACAATAGCATGCTGAACCCCATCATCGTGCTATGTTCGGCAATTTATCCACAGTTACTTATGTTTTTGCTTTGCACTCCCCCTCGTGTACGGAGTCCTGGTAGCAGGTGCCGAACGTCGCAGTCATGCCGATCACCGTGTCTTTGTCGTAACTTCTCGTCCTAGTCGGGCTACATTGGCGGGAATTGGGAAAGTTGCAACATAAGCAAATAAAACGAAAAATAAATTCAATTGTCAAAAATTAAGGCAATACCTTGCACTTCATCCACTGCAGCGAGCACTAGCATGGGGTCATTGTCGGGGCATGGCTCAATGTGTGATGTGTCTGTCGAAAAGAACAACGAAATATTTTCAGTGTATAACTACATCTACGAATTTTCAAATTATGCCAAGTACATGAAACAACAATCTACAAGTTTTCCTCATAAATGACCCACATACCTTGTAGATTTATGGTTCCAGTAGGCAGCATGTCCTGCTTTTTGTCACGATCGCCAGGCGATGGGTGGTGGCCCCCTTCGACTACAACAAATGAACAGTTATAAACTAATCGAATGCCTAAAATAATATTTGTTCAAATCATGAGAAATAATGCAATACCTTGCACTTCTTCGATTGTAGAGGGCTCTGGCACGGGGCGATCCTCCGGGCACGGCTGAATGTGCGCTATGTCTATTCAGAACAACAATGAAACAGCGAATGGAAAGTGAATTTTAACAATTTTCAAAACTTTCGAAACACATGAAATGATAATTAATCAATTTGCTCAAAAGTAACCGACGTACCTTGCAGACTTTCGATTCTAGTGGCCAGTGGCATATCCTGCTCGTCCAGGCGTGGCTCCATGTATTCTTCATTAATGCTCATACCATCCCCCTTTTGCCTGTCAATCCCCATGACTTCGTCAATACCGTCAGGCGACGGGTGGTGGCTTGCAAAGCCTCCGTAGTCTACAATGAATGAAAAATTGTCATACAGAACATGTCAGTGAGCAGGGATAAAGTGAACATTGTCATAAAGAACTGTAGTACGCATATGATGAAGTACCTGATTATCTTGGCTCGGGGTCCACATCAGTCGCACATGCAGTGGTTGTAGAGCCGGATGCTGGGACGATGGTGGATATGAAGTCCTTCAATTTTTTAAATTCATCGGACATGTGCTGCATGATTTCGAGCTTCACGGTGCGGAGCCGCATTTCGAACAAAATTCTTTGATCTAGCAACATGCCCTGAACATCATCTGCTGTGAGGCTTGATCCAGTCGCTGCAGTTGGTCGGACATGAGAGGTAGACGGTGCCTGCATGGGAGAAGTAGCTCTATGCAGGTGGGGGTGGAAAAAGTCCTCGTCTGTCCACTTCGTCGAACTCGATCATCGTCACTATCCTCACTGTCGTGCTCCTCCGAGTCCTCACTTTCGTCCTCTCCGTTCTCATCGGCTCCTGACTCCTCCTCCTCGCCACTGGTCCCCCCACCGTCATGGGCCTCCTCAGAAGTATCATCCTCGGGGGTGCCTATACACTCTGCTTGGAACTACGGAGCAACACTATCCCTGGCAAGGTCATCCAACACAGGGATAGGATGATCATTGAGCAGCACAAGAGTTGCGATATGAGGTTGCCCACGCTCAGTTTCGATGGGCTGCAGTGTCGCGTAAACATGTAGCTACAACATGAACATATTCGTTACGAAATAACCACATGCTACAATGACGAATGGAAGGTATGAAAACGTAGAAGTAACATAATTTTTTACCTGTACATTCTTGAAGAAAGCGTCGTACGTACGCTGCTACGACTATTTTGTTGATGTCCAACCGAGAAGTCGTGGGGAACGTTCCCTAAGACGTTGACCGAAGTGATAACCAATTTCAGGGACCACCTCGAACGCCCATATCTGTTACAGTAAAAAAGGAATGTGAGTTCAGAACGAAACCAAACACGAAATACATTTGCATTGAAATAATGAGTAGGTAAAATAAAAATACCTGTATGGCAATGGGAAAGCTGTGGAGTGTGTAGCTAACCGCCTTCTCCTTCTTCTTCGTCGCATCCAAAAATTTTCTTGCCCAACAGCCCCGAAAGCCCTTTATCAGCCGTCCATACGAGATTCTACCCCAAGGATATGAAAAGAACAAGTCTAGATCGTCGAGGATCGACAACATCTCCATATAGATACCAACGTTATCCGGAGCATTGAAGACTCCTTCGATGATCAAAGCGAGGCCAAGCTTGTACCGATCAGCTCGAGGTGTTGACGATCGAAGAAATGTCTGCTCGAGTTGGGTGCACGAAATCTTGTCCACATGTTTAAAGTATTTGTCCTTTAGTCTCCTCTTGTCAAGAACTCGATCCATGACATTGTCATCCGGGAGAAGACCACACCTTAATCCAGTCACAAGGGCATACTCTTGAATTCCGAACCTAGCGAGGTGGCCTTGCAAATTAAACCACAGTTCGTGCCGCTTATTTGTTTGTATGCAGCAGAATACGAGTTGTTGGATTAATTGGGCAGAGAACTGGAGATCTGGAATCTCGGACAAGAACCCAAGGCATGAGTTGCGAAACTCTGCCAGCTGTCCCTCGTCAAAATGTTCCACGACTGTTTTTATATACCGCAGATTGCTTCTCTGCGATACGTGGCCCCGCAAGCGTGCATTCTCTGGAATAAGAGGCTCAAAATCCATGTCTACAAAGACAAAATAAGAAATAAATGCATCAGACCAGAATATAAACTTCCTACCAGCATTGAAACGGAAGATATGCCCACATCAAACATGATTTCCACCAAATGCATGGAAGATATGCCCACATCAAACATGATTTCCACCAAATGCATATGAGTACCAACCATAATACTTCAATAAAATAGCCCTAATTCAACCCACTGAACTTTAGAAATTGTTGCATGCAAAAAATAAAAGGAATACTGATATCTGAACACATATTACGTAGAAATATCATTTTCTATTGGTAGGCAGGGCTAGGCAGGTAGGAACTGAATTGTCAGTCCCGACATTTTATCCGTCGACGGTTCATCTGTCGAGAATTCAGAGGATAACTGTCGGGAACGACAGTTGAGAAACAACTATGGATAGATGAATTGTCGGGAAATCTAGTTTTGAATATGTTCCTTGTTATTAACATATTTTGATCATACAAAACAAAAAATAACAGCAACTGCAAAGAAAAGACCAATGTTTGAACCAATGGAATTAACTATTTGCGGCTAATATGTAGAAATTTAAAACCCTGTGCTTGTCCTGTTTACACACTATAACCCCCTCAAACTTGCTAAAGTTGCATATGTTTCCTTAAAAACCCATACAATTTGTAATGCATATTTCTAAACCACAAGCTTATTCGACATTAAATCTAACAGCCATATTATTTTATTGTACAAAATTAGTAAGAACAGTTGTTGGTCAATAAAGTACTTGTTACTAACCCAAAACATACTTGTTCCATACCGGAACAACTGGAGATTCATATTTTCAAGGTTAAAGAAGAAGCTTTTAGTAGAAAAGATATACTTGAAAAACTTGAAAAATGGTTGGCTGCTTGTGAAGAGGAGTGCTGGCTGGAGGAGTATAATAGCGTGGGTTACATGTTGCTCAAGTGAAATGACTTGTACTACTGTTTTTATCTATTTTCATCTCTCTTACTCGCTATCTAAAATGATCCTAATTTACGATGACAATCGTTATAATGCTGGGAGAGGTACCCATCTTATGCTAAAGCGTGCTAAGAAAGCTCGAGCTCTTATTAGCAAAATTTCAGGTACATATCTCACTTTTTAATATAATTGTGGTGAGGTGGGAAATATGTTTTTAATGTGTTGGGGGAGCCATATGTTCTATATGGTATTTAATGGTATATGAGTAGCTTTGCCAATTGCCTCAGGTTTATTAAATTTCAAATTCTAAGAGACCCAAATAACCAATAAAACAATGTCAGGTTCTAGAGATTGGCAATCTCCTTTACTTAGACTCCGGATGTTAAATTTAGTAATATGGCGCGAGGAGTTAATTTGATTTCTTTGAAACAGAGGGTCAATGAACAGTAGAGCATCTGCTTTTAGAATAAATATTTGTTGATGTCATTAAGTTTCTCTCTCATCAGAATATCATGGAGGTAAGATCACGGGTTAACGTGTATGATGAATGCGAGAAAATAATTTCTTTTTTATTTTGAGATTCAGGGAAAGATAACCTTTGATAGTTTTTTTGGTATTCTTATGGAGCAACATCACTTTTCTCTCATTTCTGTATGTGTTTGAATAGATGAATTTAGTGACTTTGGTTTGGTTGGTTTCATAGGGATGGTGGAAACATTGAAGTCTAAATTGAAAGCTTGGGAGAAAGAAAGAGGTTTTCAGTTCTTGTATGATGGTGTAAGCATTTCTCTTGCTAGAAGTACCTTACTTGACAAACTAATCTCATTAGGAAGATTTCATCTTAAAAGAGCAAACTTATTAAGAGAAATAGTATAAGCCCTTATACGTTGGTTTATATCTGTATGTTTGTTCGATATGAAATTTTATTCCTCGCCATGTCTTGTAAGATGATAGCTCCTTTGAGGAACCTAATCTTGAAATTCATGTACTTGTTTGGATCTTAATCAAATTGAATTGTTTGTTGGAACTTAATTGGCTCTGATACGATATGAAGCCCTTTTGGTATAGATTAAAATCAGATTTTTAGTAATATCGATAAAAGTTGATAAAATATGTGGTTGAAAAGTTGTAGGCTCAATGAAATGTATAGTTAAAATTAATTGTTAATTTTGACTTGATATTAAAATCAAATTTTTTTTTGTACGAAAAAGGTGTTAAGATTTGAGGTTCAATCTTAAAATATTAGCATTGTTAAGATAAATAATCCAAATCCTTATGTAGGTTAATATTAAATTTTATTAAATGTGGGAAATATATCCCTCAACAGATCTCATATTTGTCTTTTCTTTAGGCAACCTATGTCTATTGAATCACTTCTTCTAAAAGTTTCAGTTGTTAAAGAGGAATGTGTTTATTAATTTAATTTTAGTATACAAGACGCCTCTCATGTGCAAGGTAGATGAATTTTTCATCAAAAGGTGTAGTATAAGTGGGTGTAGACAAAACTTGAATTTGGAACCTTGCTCTGATACTTTCATGAACCATCTTATCTATTATGGCTGATTCTTGGTTTCTTACCATCCAGGTTGGTCTTGTCTCTATACTCGAAAAGTACCATGTCTTAAAGCAACAGAAAGAGCAAGAACGTCAAAGGCAGAGGGTATCCTTACTATTTGAACAAATATTGATGTTGGATTTAGTTTTGAGTTACTGCAACTAAATGTTATAATCATGAATGTGCATATTAGGACTAGAAGAAGCTTCAAGGACAGTTTATAGCAGAGAAGGAAGCACTTTTTGGATCAAAACCGAGTCCATCACATAGTGGGAAGAAGAATTCTAGACCTTCAACAGGAGGTGTGACCGATAAGAGACTTTCTTTAGGAGGGGCAGTTCTTCGAAATGCATATGCAAAGAAAGTTGGTCTTTCGTTGCATTCTCATATGAAGCAGCAAACTTCACCCAGCCATAACCAAAGTGGTTTTAGCAATCACTATCTTGGTAATATAACTGAAACCTATTATCTAAAACAACATAATTACTACTTGAAAAAGACATGTTGGGTTCGATCAATCATCATAGGTGCAGGAAACTCAAATACAGTAAACTGACAATTACGCAAACTACTAAAGTATCATTTTAAGACAAAATATTTCAAAATTCATTAAATCACTCTGTAAAACAAAATCATAAATTACCCTAATGTAAAACAAAATCATAAATTACCCTAACGTAATGGCAAAAAAAAAAAGGAACTAAAAAAAAAATTACAAAGACAAAGAGAGAGAGACGGGTTTACAGTGACAGTAGTAGCCGAGGGTGGAGAGTGACAGTAGTATCCGAGGGTGGAGGCTCAGCGTCGATGACTTGGTGGTAGCAAGTTCAACTCACAAGCCTGGACAAAGCTTAACGTTTAATCACGTCGGAGGTGCTGAGACTACCGTGCTCAGCAGCTGCTAGAGTTAAATATTTCAAAATTCAATAAATCACTCTGTAAAACAAAATCATACATTAGCATAATGTAATGGCAAAAAAACAGGAAGTAAAAAAAAACAAAGAGAGAGGGGTTTAGAGTGACAGTAGTCGCCGAGGGTGGAGGCTCAGCGTCGACAACTTCGTGGCAGCAGCTCGACGTTTAATCACGCCGGAGGTGGTGAGACTGCCATGCTCAGCAGCTGCCGGACTTCCTCTGAATACTAATTCGATTTGGGAAAACCAAATGGGGAAAGAGAGAGAATGTAAGATGATGGGAGGAACAATAATGGAAGAGAGAAAGGCTAATTTGGTTTTCAAATTTCTCATCTAGTCATGTCTCATTAATGAAGGATATACAAGGTATTGAAATTATTAAGAGGGCCAAAAAAGTACAAAAATCTCCAAAAATGACAATTTCGTAATCTCTTTTAAAAAATGACATTTTTGTAAATGCGAACCCAAAATTTGACATATAGTGTAATTTCCACTAAAATATATATGAAGAAATTCAATTTAAAAGTAATTTTAAATTACTTTTAAGGAGGTAATGCCACCATACTTATTTAAATTATTTATTAACGATTTATTTTTCACCGTATAACACAATAGATTCAAACTCAAAGAGTATTTCTAGCAATTAGTACATATCTAGGTTGTAGTTATTACAATATGAAATTGACGAAGTGTGGGTTGTCCACTGTGCTAGGCGAATACTTATCACTAGCTAAAACATGATCATACTTTCATGCATTGCCTCTTTTGAATAGACCTAACTGGTAAGTGAACCTTAGTAGTTGGTTTCTTCGTTCATCGTTTACTGTTTAAACTTACTATATGTGTTTTCTTTTTTCTTAATATCATTCAAATCGATTCGATTAGTGCTTTCATGTACATCTTCATTGTCCAAATCAATAGGAATTGGAATGTTAGTAAGACCATCAAAATCGTGACCGAATGACAGAGACGAAGCAGGGTTTGAAACAGTTGTTGGAGGCACCAAATATTTGTTCAAACTCATTAAACTACAAAAATAAATGTGAACCGTTTGGAATTTGAATAAAATATGAAATTGAAATAAAAATGTAGAATGTAGTATGTTGTTGAATTGAGCTCCATTTTAAGTAGAAAATGAGTTTTGTAATAATGATTTTTTTTTTTTGAAAAATGTGTGGTAAAAAAGTAAGTCCCTATTTGATTTCCATTATTTTCAAAACTTACTTTTTCTCCAACTTATTTTCAACTACATATTCTCATAAAAAAATATTTCGAACGTAAATTCAAATTTTTTAATCATGTATTCTCCAAAAATTCACTACGACAAAACTCATTTTGATGAAATAATGGGCATCATACAAGGGCTAAGGAAAAATATTGGGTTAATGTGCAAATTATTTTATTGGGAAAATATGTAGTTGAAAAGAGTTTGGAGAAAAATGAGTTTTTAGAAAATGAGGCTCAAACACGGGCTTAGTTGCAAGAAATAATTTTTAAAAATTGAATCCCTATAATTGAAGGAGAAATTTAAACGTAGAGAGATCTGGTGTGGAAAAAAATAAAGTTGGGATGGTTACTTGTAGGGAAAAAATTATGATCGTTGGAAAATGTTCAAAATCTTACCGTTGGCCAATGTTGTTTTTAGGGGTAATTGGTACAAAACGTTCCTACCTTTCGAATTTATTGTTGAAAGCATCCCTACCTTTCATTTTTTGGCATTTTTGCCCTTACCTTCCATTTCTTTGCACAGAATGTCCTTTTGACGATTTTACCCTCAATTGAAATGAAACAAAAAGAAAAGAAAAAATAAAGAATTAATTGTAATTATAGTCCCAAAATTTTTAAAAAATTATAAATCGTTATAATTTATTGTGAACTAAAAATTTTTAAAATTAAATAGAGAAAAAAAAAACTTGAATGTATAGGGAAATAATAAAGAAATTGAGAAATTTTTTTAATCATAACCAATGGAAATGAGATTTTTTGAAGATTACGTGATTTTTGCCTCAACATTTTCATCTACTCTTCACTGAATAAAAATCGAGATTTATGCTTACCCATTTTTTAAGATTTTCAGTTTCATTGGCTATATTTCAAAAATTTCTCTATTTCTTGATTATTTTTCTGTACATTCAAGTTTCCCTTTTTTTTGGGTAATTTTAAAATTTTTCAATTCACAATAAATTGTGACCGATTTGTCATTTTTTTGAAAATTTGGGACTATTATTGCAATTAGTTCTTTATTTTTTTCTTTTTATTTTATTTGAATGGAGGGTAAAATTGTCAAAAACTAATGAAAATGACCTTCTGTGCAAAGAAATGTAAAAGGTAGGGGCGAAAATGCCAAAGAATGAAAGGTTGGGACATTTTCTACAATAAACTCGAAAGGTATGAATGTTTTGTGCCAATTACCCTTGTTTTTAACATTCACACTTGAGTGCAAAAATGAAGCTTTGTTAAATACTTTAGGTTTGACTAAGACTTGGACTCGTCCCAAGCTCATACAAGCCAAGCAGACGAGCCTAAGTGTCGCTCGGTCTATTTGCTACCCCTAATTGTACCTTATAAAATAAAAATTGACAAGTCATGAATTTGACCTTCAATTACATGTGCTCGACGATTTTTAGCTCGTCATAAACAACTACCTCAACCTTGGGATCTAGTTTTTCAATCTCCACGACACCTAGACATTAATCCATAGAATACATAGGAGATACTCTTATTGTACCGTGTTCTCTCACGATCCCTAGTTGTGTAGATGCCCGTGATGCATAAAAAAGTTTTCTATGCTTTGGGGTTAGAGGGTTATGACTTGAATCTCTCTTATTGTCAATTTTCTCTCGAGTCCAATGCAAAGACACACTTCTAATTACTAGAATTTATAGGTCACTGAGTTAATTTATTCAAGATGAAATGGGACTAATCATCACAATACAATCATTTAATGATAGCATGCACGATGAAATTCCTTGTTCATTTTGCAAAATATAAACCGTTTTTGTCCGTATTGCAACCATTATAACCTCATGCCGATGTCTTTTATTCTCTAGTCCATTGCATGCCCATGATCTCCTACCAATGTCTTTTATTCTCTGGCAGTGGACTCAATTGTTACATAGATTGGTGCTAAGCACCATTCTCGAGTCAAGTGCAAAGACAAGCTTCTAATTACTAGAATTTATAAGTCATTGAGTTAATTCATTCAAGATGAAATGGTAGAATTTATAAGTCATTGAGTCAATTCATTCAAGATGAAATGAGACTAATCACCACAGTACAATCATCGAATGATAGCATGCATGATGGAATTCCTTGTTCATTTTGCAAAATATAAACCGTTTTTGTTGAATCATTATAACCTCCTGTCGATGGCTTTTATTCTCTAGTCCATTGCATGCCCACAATCTCCTAAATGGTGTTTATCACTAATCTATGTGACAATTGAGTCCACTGCTACATTGTTCAATTAGCCATTTTATTGTTTTAAATGTTTTCAAAGATAATCGAGGATATTTGGAGTAAAATTGAAAACGCATGCACAAAATGATGCTCACTCATTTTATATGATAATGTTCCGTTTTCACCAATTTCAATGATACAAAGATACTTCTACTACATTTAAACAAAAAATAATATGTCAGCTAAAGACAAGCTAATAAAAAATAATATTACATAACGAAAAAGTACCTTTTAAACAAAAACCACTTAATTGATGGATGATGTAAATAAAGAAGAAGAAGAAAAAAGAAATTAGGGTTCAAAGTGAGATTTGAAGAATGAAATGAAAATCGTGAATGAAGTTGGAGATTTAGGGCTTAGAGTGAGAGCATTTTGGACTTTTAGAGTATTTTTGAGTCTTTTTTTTTTTTTTTTTTTTTTTTTAATGCATTTTGGAATAATAGATTGATTGAGAATGTATGGTTAAAAAAAAAATTGAATTTGTGTGTAATATTATTTTATTGTAGAATATGTAATTGAAAAGAAGAGAGATAAAAATGTATTTTGAAAATAATGACTTTTTAACTTATAATGAAGTACACTAAACTTTCAGAATTTTTCTACACTAATGGAGGTCTCTGTTTGTCAAATTTTATATATTGTTGGTCGAATTTTATTTTCAATCAACATCTCCAGTCATTTTATTTTTTATATGGTAGAAATTTTTTTAGAATAGATCTTGTGAAAATAATATTTTTTTGAAGAATATGTGATTTAAAAATAGAGAAAAAATTATGTCTTCATGTATGAAATTATTTTATTGAAAGAATATGCGATTAGAAATAAGTTTGAGAAAAAGTATATTTTGAAAATAGGACTAAACATGATAAAGTCTTTATTAAGCCCCTATTTTATAGAGGTTTTTTTTTTCTCTCTCTCTCTCTCTTTGAAAGAATGAATTTCTGAATTGTAAATTTTGGTAGATTGCATGATTAAAAATTAAGAAAAAATTTTGAATTTATGTGAATAACATTTTATCATGAGAATGTCCAATTAAAAATGGATATAAAAAAAAATGAAAAATAATATGGGAGTGGTTGTCAAACAAAGCTAGTTCTTGCCATACGAAAGCTAAAAAAAAAAGGGTTTTGCCAAGTACACCGATAGTGATGGGTTGTATATCGAAGCGTTGATCTCGATATACAAATAATAAAAGGGGGAATTACAGGAAAGAAGATGTTTAGAGATTCAATTTCGTAAATCATAAGTGAAGTTTACTATTTCAAAAATTAGATTTTTGTTAATTAATTAATGTATATAAAAATTAATTTATCTAATTTCAAACCCTAAATTACTTCCACCTCTCACTGCTCTCTATCTATATTCTCACCTCTCACCCCGTCTGTCTACCACCTCTCACCCCATCTCTCTATCGCCAATCGATCACTGGTAGTGAAACCACTCGAAACTGTCGGAGTGAAGCGGTTCGTCATCGCTGACCTTTACCCTCTCTAATCCCATCATTATTTGCTGCACCATCATACCACAGCGCTACCAACGTTCGAAGACGCAGAAGCACGCCACACAGCTTTCCCTATAGACCTTTTCTCTACTGGCAGAGGCTCCCTCTCCCTTTCCCGATTTTCACATCGGCGAAGTGGCGCTGAACACAGCAGCAGCGTTGCGTTGCTGTCAAACACTGGTCGATTTTCATCTTCTTAGGTGCGCTGGAAATTAGATCTAGATTTAACTTCTTGGAAGGGTCCATATTTAGCTTGGTGTTTTCATTTTTCTCAGGCGCTTTTGAAAATAGGTTTGGTTGTTGTTTTTTGGTGGTATTGATGGCGTGATAGGGGTGTCGTTGTTATGGTGACTGGTGGGGGTTGGTGGTGGCGATAACACCCTGTTGGAGTGGTTTTATTTGATTAACCCATGGTGGTGTTTGCGGCGTTTAACAATAGTACTGTGCTTGTGGTGACTAGTTGGTGTTGGCAGTGACGACACCATGGTGGAGTGGTTTTATTTGATTAACCTGGGTGGTTTTGTGGCGATGATGTTGGTGTTTGGCTGCGACAATGATGATGGTTGCAACAGTTATAATGGTGATGTTGGTAACGATCACAATCTAGGTAGTGCTGGTGGCAATGGATGACGGGAGATCTAGGAAACTTGGGTCTTGTTTTGTGGTCATCATAGATCGTGGTGGTGACAGTAATAAATTTTTTTCATAATGGTGGATCTGGCGCAACGATGTGGTGGTGTTTATTGCGACGGATTGATTTGTTTGAGGTGGTGGTGTTGCTTTCGGGAGATGGTTCTGGCGACAAAGGTGATGGTGGTGGTGGTGGAGGCACGGGTGAGGTATTGGTGATTGTCACAAATTATTTGGTTGATTGTGACCATTAAATTGGTTAATTTGTAACCAATGAAAAAGAAAATTGTGACCAAGAAATAATGTGTAATCCAAAAAAATTGCTAATTTGTGATCGATAATTTGTGACTGCATAATAAGTTGTAACTTGTAAAATTTGTGATTGATAAACAAATTGTGACCTATAAACTTTTTTAATTGTGATCGTAAAATAATTTGTTTTATAAATTTTTTGATTTGTGACTAAAAATAATATGTGACTATCTAAATGGTTAATTTGTGACCAAATTGTATAGATCTGTAACTTAAATATAATTAATTAAATCACAAATAAATTTTAATAAAATTTTTGATTTTTGAAGTTTGAAACTTGTTTTCTTAATTTTAAAATGTATGATACTTAAACTCTTACTTATGAAATTTTCCCATAATAAAACTTACAGAAAACGACTGGATTTTTAAGAAAATAGTTCAAATCTCAAAAACTAATTTTTCTCCCACGTGAATGGCACGTGTTTTAAGCCATTTGCAAGCCCCTGTTTGATCCCCATTACATTCAATTACATTACATTCCATTCCATTTTTCTCTCTTCTATTTTCAACCACACAATCTTTCATAAAATAATATTACACGTAAATCGAAAATTTTCCTTTCTCTTTTAACAACTCATTTTTTTTAAAAATATTATTCTCCTCATTTTCATTTTGAGGTAATTTGGGTGCGGGAAAGGGGGGGGTTATAGAGATCCTTGTAAAACCCTAGCCCACTGTATGCCTCCGCTGTGCTGAACCAGGATCCATCTTCCCAAAGCGGCTCTGCTAAACCCTATCGTTAGCTCCGCCACAATGGTTGCTGCGAAAAAAAACTGTACTATTTTTCTCTCTGACTATCTTATCATCACAATGCATTTTTCTGTTGTATCAAAACTGCAAAACTTGATTCTGATTTTTCTCTTTTACTTTTGGTAATTTTACAGAAGAAGACTCATGAGAGCATTAACAACAGGCTGGCTCTCGTGATGAAGAGCGGCAAATACACTCTTGGGTACAAGACCGTCCTCAAATCTCTCCGCAGCTCCAAAGGTTTCTGTTAAATGAAATTGTATTGTTTAACGACATTTCTGTTGTGCTGCAATGCTTATTAGTATTTTATGATATCTATAACTTTAATTGGGGGAATGATGACAGGGAAACTGATACTCATTTCAAACAATTGTCCGCCGCTGAGGAAATCTGAGATTGAGTACTACGCTATGCTGGCAAAAGTTGGGGTTCACCACTACAATGGAAGTAAGTTGTCCGATCTTTATCAGTAATTATATGATTTTTATATGTGAATTAAGCCTTTTTGGTGGTAATTTGATTTGTTTTAGTGTTGATTTGGGTTAATTTTCTGTTTATATTTTGTTTTGGAATCCAACACGTGCTAGTTGTGAACAAAGTGAAATTTTTTCCTTTTGATTTGATTTAACATTTGATATTTATTTGAGCACATCTTGCATTTTTCTGTAGATTTTGAAGTGTATGTAGTTGGCAGTAGATGACGCTGTGACCTAACACTTGCATAGTGGCAATGCAAGCACTGACAAAAGCAACATAATTCTTTCTAATTATCATTTATTTCATTGCCACCAGTAATATGAGAGAAAACTTGGCTAATATCAAGGACGAGATCATAAGTTTAAAGGTTTCTTTCATTGGTTCTTATATATGGTGGTTATGTGGGTATTCTTGTAGTTTTTTTCTTGTGACCAGGTATTGATGTCTGAGTCAGTGGCGGATCTAGAGGGTGGCCGCCCTAACTGAATTCGTCGGAACCGCCAACTAGGGCTGTAAGCAAAAATCGCAAAATCAAACCAAAACCGCATTTTAGAAACCGTCGGTTTAGTGCCACGTGGACCCGGTCAACGAAATGGTTTTGACACAAACCAAACCGCTCAAAATGGTTTGATTTGGGTTTGAGAATTTTAATTGCGGTTTAAAACCAAACCGGATTGGCGAAAAAATATATAAAAATAAAAAAAATAAAAAAATGAAAATTTTTGAAAATTCATCCAAATATGTAAAATTCAATAGTTTTGTCATTTGTGAGCATTTTTGTCAATTCCTAATTTTCTAATACAGATATATTATTATTATTATTATTATTATTATTATTATTATTATTATTATTATTATTATTATTATTATTATCCAATAATCCTAATATATATTTAATAATTTTAAGACTAATATAATCTATCAAAAGCCTTTTTCCTCTTCAAAATTTAGATGAACTCCAGTCGACATCGAGCATAGTTTTGAGCCACCGGCACCACACTTCTTTTCATATTTTTCACGCCTCTTCAAAGTCGAATTGAAGTCCATTATACCAAATCGGAGATAAAGAGATTCTAGACCTTCGGTGATAATATTTGCCACAAATAAAGTTTCAAGTCAATAATTTTTTGGAGCAAACTAAGGTAAGAATCTGAAATTAAATGTGTTTCCTAACATCATACAAACGTAAACTTGTGTAATTGTTATGTTTAGATATTATAAACAATTGTTTTATTATTGTAGTTGGTTATTCTCTTTGTTTAATCAATATCTTTTTTTTAGATATGATGATCACGAGATCTTGTTGGACATCATTATGTTTTTTGGACCTTATATTTAGTTTAGTAGACTTGTATTGTAGCGTTATTGTATCATCATTAACCTAAAAAAAGTGAACAAAAATGAAAAAAAACTATGCTTTAGTTTATTGTGATTTCACTTTGATTTAGTTAATATTTAAATTTATAGTAGATATATTTAATCTCTGTTTGAACCATATTTTTCATATCATCATAATGAGAAAATTGACTATTGGAGAGGAGGTTGGGTCCCACACATAAAATAGCAGGTCAACAAAGGCGGCTGGACTTATGGAATAACGATCCAAATTTTCATTTTTGTCTCCAAAATTTGGTTCAAATAGGGGCTTAATTTGTTTTAGATTTATTACTAGTGAGATATAAATATATATTAAATTCAATGAATTAATGACATAAAAGTAGATGGGCAAAAAAATATATGGCGAAATCGGCGGTTTAAAACCGGACCAAACCGTTCGGTTTAGGTTTGAATTTTTTTCAAGCCGTTCAAAATGGTTTGGTTTAGGTTTGGGTTTTTCTCAAACCGTTTTAAACAGTTTGGTTTGAAAATTTGTCAAAAATCGGTAAAATCGGACCGCTTACACCCCTACCGCCAATGCCGGCTGTGAATCTGTGATGACAAATTTGGGCTGCCTGTAAAATGAAATCATCCTTCATCCATACGGATTATTATCGACCAGAACACTTTCAGTCTTTCCCCTAGTGCCTTCCCGTCAAACCGACAGTAGAGAGATCAGAGAAGAGAAAAGCCTTTTTGAGTTCTTCCCCCAATTCCTTCCCGTCAAACCGGTCACCTGATCCTATTGTTCCTGGCAGTTTATTTTATTAGGCAGGTATGATTTTTTGGGCCTGCGTTACTTAAAATCTGCAAACTGTGTTCCATTTGGTTTCTCATTTCCAAGAACGAGACTGTAAATTTTTTGTTTCCTTGTTTTTCAAGATGATATCTCAATTTGTATGTAAATAAAGAAAGATAATTGGGATTAACTAAAATTAGGGCAACAATATGACTTTATTTACATTTAGTTTGATGTTTTAAAGAACTTTGAATGAAGCAGTTATATTTATTATGTGTTATAGAGAATTTTGTAGTTCCAGTAGTGGAGGTTTATTGAAGTAAGTCGTGATGATTTTGTATGTTTGAAAGGAAATCTTTATTTTCTTGAGCCCTTCTTTATGTGGGCAGTACTCAAAAGAAGCTGTAGGCATTGAATGTTATTAAATACAATAGTATTCTCTAGGTGATATAACTTTTTGTAGTTCACTCCATTATGAATGAGCTCACTAAATGAGTTCACTGATTGAATAGTTTTCTGTGTCTCTCATTCTCCAAGTCTCTGTCGACTGTATGTGATTTTTTTTTGTACAATTTTCATGTATTTATACAGACAACCCATCTATATAATGGTCCAATTTTTGAATTGTTCATGAATTTAGCTTCGGTTTTTATTAAAATATTGTTTAATGTGCTTTGGTGTAATTCAATGTGTGATTGTGATTGAACTTGCTTGTTTTGATGAAGCCCATTTTATGATTTTGATATAAAGGTCTGATTTTGATTTGATTCAGTGCGTGTGTGCTTGTTTTATACCTAGAACTTGTATGTAAAAATTTAGAGAAGCGCATTTATATGATTTTGAGTATAATTGATTGTCGACGGTCAACAGTCAAAATCAACCTCCGCCCTAACTGAACATTCATGCTGGATTCGCCCCTGGTCTGAGTGAACTACAAGCCACGTGCTTATGACATGTCTAGTATTTTTTTCCTTGCGCTAGAGCTTGAGATCCTCAGTTTAAGTCCGTATCTATTGTTGCGCATGTGTGCGTGCACTTATATATGGATGTCAACATACATAAATGGGTACTGTTTTTCTAAATCCATAGTTAATTCGAGTATTGGTGGTAAACATTTAAGCCACAATGGGGCTGTAAGGAATAATTTTCTTGGCTCTTCTAGCATAAGCCATTTGTACTTGACCTAGCTTTGTGTTTGATTCTATATATCTATTTGACGAAGTAAGGGTCCATTTGATTGCACGAATGAAATTTGGGTAGAAAGAAAACGAATTTCAGGGAATTGAATTGTCTAAAACTTGTTTTCCTAGGAATTGTTAATTAAATGTGTTTGATTGGTATAATTTTCCACCTAGAAAATGTTAAAATTTTGAATCTTTTGGCGTTCGTTTGATCTTGTTTTTCATGAAAATTGTCAACTAAAAGGATAAATTTTTTTTATAATTGTTGGTAGATTTTGTTCCCATTGCTGAAAATTTAAAAAGAAGAAAAAAAATAGAAATCTCATCAAAATTAAAGGAATTGGTTTTCCTTAAAAAGCTAGAAAAGAGGGTCACGTGGGGTGGGAAATGGAAAACCTATTCCATGGAATTTGTTTGCAATCAAACACCCAATTTTGGATGGAAATGGAAAATGCTTTCCATTTTCCATGGAAAAAAGGGTTATCAAACGTGGCCTAAGTTCATTTGCTACGGGAACGTGCTTGCGGATATTAAGATTCACCCCATGAGATCTGATGTTGTGGAGAATATACTTTGAAACTTACTTGAGCACGTACTTGTCAACCAATCCTTCCACTTATTCTCTCGCTATATCTCCTTCCTTTCTCCTCCACTGGAGGGATTCTACAAGCAATTTCATGTGCAGGCAAAATTGTACTTCTGTTTTCCTTTATTTGGACATTTGTGTAGATTTATTCATGGATATTGTTAGAATTCATAAAATTTCCATTTACTGGCATGTGGTCAAATTTCTACCCTTTACTCTTAGATAATGTTGACTTGGGAACTACATGTGGCAAATACTTTTGAGTTTCCTGTCTTAGCATTGTTGATCCTGGTATGTGATAAATTCATTGTTCTTCTGTTATGCTCCAATGCTAGATAAGTTTGATGGACCTTGACAACATAATTGCTTCTTTGCCATGTAGGCGACTCAGACATCATCAAATCATTGCCTGGTGATCACTAAAAAGAGAGTTTTTCAATCTTGTATCTGCCATTTTTAAGACTTCTTGAAATCATTTTCTGCTTCTAGAAGTGAACTTCGTAATATTCTTGAAAATTTTGATCTTAATATCTGTTCCGCGCAGGTTAGTCGCTAACAATTAAAAAGGGATCAGACGATTGTGTAAGGGACAAACCTCTTGAGACAAAGTCCCAAAAATGGATGTTTTTATTGGCAATGACTTTACAATTAGAAAATAAAAACAGAATGCCTCCAAGGGGCGCAAGCACACGAGTTACTGAAAAAGAAGTGTTTAAATCTAAACTAAGAAATTTAAAGTTACATATTTTCTGTTTGAGAGTGTTTGATTCGGGGTTCTTTGCTCTATGTCTTTTCTTCCTTTTATACTCCCTGGATGATCTCTTCGTGATCAACTACTTAAAAACTGCTTGATCGCTCTATAACTGCCCACTTTTCTTGTAGTGGCCAACTTGTCATGAAACTGCATTCTCTAATTGCTGCCATTACTTTTGTCGTTCAACCGTCTTCAATTGAATTCCTTGAACCGTGGGACGTGATAGGACTACCCAATAACTGTTTTATTAACTGCACTTTTGGGTAACCATAACATCTTATGTTTGCTAAGATGTTGGGCGACTCGAATGTTTGGACGAGAGCAGGGTCACAGCTCTGGGCGACTGCATGGTAATTCATTCACTCAAATCTTGGGCGACATGCAACCTTGGGTGATGGTATTACCGCATTTATGGGCTTCCCTATTTAGGGTTTTATCTTGCATTGTCTGATTGGTTTGTTCTTTGGGCTATTTGATTTTTGGGGATCTTCCAGTTGGGCTTCATTCCTTAGGCTATTCGATTTGGATTGAACTTTTTGTGTGTCAACAATATCTATATGTGACGTCTCTTATAGCCAAACCCGATTTGTGTTCCTAACTTGGCGGGTGCTTGACAGTTTTATATTTCATAATGCTGTCAAATATGATGGGTAAAATTGTTTCTTTTTCTTCTTGCTCAGTATAGTCCTACAATACTTTTTTCTTTTCCCGTTTAATTATGAGATTGTTGAGAAATTAGAAAATGTGATTGTTAATATGACACATTGAATGTTGAAATTGTGACCTAAATTTCTGGAAATAGATAAGCAATAAAGTAATGTTCTTTATTATTCTAAAAGAAAATGAAACAAGAAAACTATAGTTGAACACTTGAGTACTTGTTTGGATTTCATGGTAATGTACATTATAATTTAAAAGTCACAATCGAATTTGGCAATATATTTCGTAGACTTCAAAGCTGTTATCCACTTATTCATAACTTTTTTTTATTATATATATATATGATAAACAATGAATTTAATATTCAATATTATTAATATAACATACTTTTAAAAATAAATTAAATTATAATTTTTCATATAAAATTTTATAATTTAATAAAAAATAGATATTTTTCAAAAAAAAAAAGGAATGAAAAAAGAAGAAAAAAAGTTACAAAAGTCGAATTTAGCTCCCGTTTGTTTCTCATTATTTGCCCATTAAAATGAAAAATATGATCGTTATCTATTACATCAAGTCACCATATTTGACTTTCTATCTCTTGTGTGGAGTTCGTAATGATTATATTTTTTATTCTCATTTTTACATTAATGTGTACCAAATGAGGTAATTTTTTTTCATAAAAATAGAGAGATACAATAAGTGAGAAAGAGAAAGATAAATGGAAATAAATATAATAAATATAAAAAAATAAATTTTAATCATACTTTTAATATTCGTAGAAGGAAAAGGGAAAGAAAGATTAATATTTTTATTTTTTTTATTTTTGTGAAAATCTCCCAAAATTTCGTGACTATTGAGAGACAAATTTTGAGATTTTTTATGAGTACTTTTTACTTAAAAGTTAGTACTACTGAGACTTTTATAAAATTTTTAGAAGTCTTTAAAATTTAAATGCCGTAAGACTTATAGAGACTTCTAAAATTTTTTAATTAAATACACCGTAACTTTTTGAAATTTTTTAAAAGTCCAAATTAAATACATCAATATTTTTAGAAGGTCTACATTGAATACCCCTAAACTTTTTGAGAGAAAACCTATTTGTACATTGTGGGTGACACGCCTGATGACAGAAGGATGTGGCTTTAATTATTAAAAATTCCACATTTTGAAAACATTTGAAATTGGCAGCACGTTGTGAATTAAAAAAGTCATATGTTGGGAGATCGGGACCCGACCCGTTCGATTTAAAAGGACACAAGCTACAAATTTTCCCAAATTTCTCCCCAAAAAATTCCACCTCAGTTGATTTGCATTTACTCCGACGCTACCCTCCTCTATGTGTGCACTGAAAGTATAAGGATTTGATGACCTTATTCTTGAGTAAATCGAAAAGATGGCAGAGAAAGGTAATGGGTCTTTTATGATTTTGTCGAAAATGCAATGGGTTGGGAGTTGTTTACCTTATTCTTGAATGTAATCGAAATGATACATTAGTAGTTACCGAAAGTTTATATTTATTGTGAAAAAATCATTTTTCTGGTTCAAATATGTGTCGTTGATGCCTAGAAGTAGATTCATACCTATCAATTGTTGACTAAGGTTAAAATGTTTCATATAACTTGGAATGAGTATCTTCTATCAATTACCGATTACTTTACGCCATTAGCATTAACATTGTAATTGCTAAATTTATTTTGTAGGAAAAAATATTTTGGACAATGTAGATGACATTATTTTGGTAGAATTTGAGTCTGAGAATGTTGTCGAGAATGTGAAACTTATCGGGTGATGACAGCATAGTAAGAGATGGTGCGTCTTTGCAAGCGCCCAAGGTTGGTGTGAAGTTCAATGACGAAAATGAATTATTTGATTACTACAAAAAATATGCATACGTCGAAAGTTTTTCAATCAGAAAAAGAAACTCGTAAAAGGATAACGACGGTGTTGTAAGATATGTCACATTGACATGTAGTCATGAAGGAAAAAGAAGCAGTACTACAAGTGGTTCTTTGAAACCGCAACCAACCATTTAGACAGGTTGTAAAGCGAGGCTGATTGCAACTACGGATAGTCTTGGAATATGGAGAATTAACACAGTAAACCTCGAGCATAATCATAAAACAAGTCCATCAAAATCCAGGCTATATAGATGCAATCGAGAGTTGAGCGCACATGTTAAATGACGGCTAGAAGTGAATGATATGGCAATAATTTCGTTACACAAAAGTTTCGACTCGACAGTAGTCGAAGCAGGTGGATACGAAAATATGACATGCATGGAAAAGAATTGTTGAAACTATGTTGAACAAATTTGGCGTCTTAGACTTGGAGAAGGAGACGTTGCAGCAATATAATCCTACTTTTCGAAGATGCAAGCTAGTTGCTCCGGGTTTTATATTAGTATGGATTTGGATGAAGATTCGAGACTAAAGAATGTGTTTTAGGCAAATAATAGGAGTAGACAGGCTTATAAGGAATTTGGTGATATTGTGACATTCGATACCACATACCTCACCAATTAGTCTAGCATTCTGTTTGAACCAGTCAAGGATTCCATACATGAATTTTTTTTATTTGGAATACTTTGGCGAAGATTGCTGCATAATTTTTCCTTTTGTCATCTTGTTCAGGCATTGCCCATTGCATTACAAAATGATATTCCTGCTATGATCAATGCATTATCGAGCTTGGGTGTAGATGTGAATTTTAATATGAAGAACTTGACAAGGAAAGAAGACGTTTTCTCTTGAAATCAATTCCTCACTTGTTTTGCACATTGGAATGTTTCTGGCTGTAGGATTCCTCATAAGCATCCAAAACTCTTAACGAACTGTCAATTATTTGTCAAGCTTTGAAGCCCAGTAGTGTAATACTATTCAAATTTTTTTGGTGACAACAGTCTTGTCTGAAGGATCCTCTCTTGCTTTTTCTATTTCCTAGCCATCCCTAATGAATTTTAGCGGTGATGATTCCTGCTATTTTGTGGGCTTATATGTTAAATTGTATATGCTTACTTGAGGATGCTGAGGGTGAAAAATTGTTGATTGGAAATGATGTTCATAGTTACAATGTATATGTTATTTCCGGGCTTATATGTTAAATTTTTGTGATAACAACCAAGTATTGCTTACAGAATGAAGCCAATAAGAAGTAGCTGGCTGCTTTAAAATCTATTGCGAAATGTTTAGAAAAGCACAAGATTGATCCAGCAAACGTTCTTTCTGGATGGCAAATCAGTTCCAAGATTGACTCTAGAAAAAGATATTGCCACATTTGATAATAAACAGGAGAGAAAAAGAGGCAGAAACTGAATAGAAAAAGATATTGCCACATTTGATTACATTGGCCATAATAGGCCGAAATTGATTGGAAAAAAAGGCAGAAACTGATTACATTGTTTCTTGAATGTCAACAGAAACTGGTTACATTGTCCATAAAAGGCCTAAGTTCATCAACATTGGACGACAACAACATTTAAATAACTAAAAAAATTCACAAAAGAAAAATGTCACAAAAGAATTCATAGACAAACAACTACAAATCATGCCGGGCCCTTTCCTTTCTTATCACATTCCGCATTTGTATTTCCTTTGCGTATTGTCACAGTTATCTCCACATCTTTCTCGTGGGTTAGTCTACAGATCGTTTCAAACAAGCAAGCGACATTATTCTCTAATCTAGTTGCTGAATGATTAGTAGAGAAGCTGCCAATGGAACTTGATTCGCTAGACGTTTCACCCTTTATGACCCACTTCCAAAATTCGTATTTTTTGCTGCAACACTTGAACAATTTACCCTTGTTGTTGTGTTCTTCATCATTGCAAAACACTTCACATATGCAGCTTTACACCACTGGCAAGGAACTTTATTTTGACAATTCGCAAAAAAGTGACCGCTTCGTCTACGACCATGGCAGACAATCAGGCCTCAAAGATTTCACGCCATCATTGAAATCTCCAATCCAATTTTTCTCTTTCGTGCGAAAATGAAGAAAACTAAAAGAGAGGATTGAATATATTTAGCAAGAGCTAAATTCACTACACATGGCATAAGAGTGCTGAGGCGAAGTGACTCAACTCTCCTGCATAAACTTTTTGCCCCATGATGAGCATCTACATGAATTAGGGAACCCTAATTGTGAAATTTGAAAGGGTTCTTGAGAAGAAGCAAATATAATCATCAACCAAATTCATATAAATAAATAGCTTCATAATTACACAAATTTGGCCGAAAATCAACATCTTCAAGATACCCACGTAAACCACATATCACGCTCACCTAATTTTAGCTGCAGATTCACCAGAGAAAACGCTCATTAACAAAATAATGACAGAACGCCTTGGGTTTCGTCGGAGGTGTTGATTTCTATGTTGAGGTCGGGGGAGATGGATGAAGACAGAACGAAGAGATGTCGGAGTAGATCGCCTTTGATCCGTCTTTTTCGCCTCTGTTAAGGGCTTGTAAGGTTGGGAAAATCGAGAATGGGAATGAAAATTAGGCTGGGTTACCTTCAACGTTTCTTTTTTTTTTTGTTTGTTTGTTTAAAATTATACTTTCCACCTCATTCTGTCAAGGGATTCTGTACGAGTAGCGGGATTTAATTTTTTAAATCCCAAAAAGTCATTAAATGTCTCATTTGAATACACCCCCCTAAGTGATAGGTTATAAGCATGTTTGTGGCTGATTAAGCATGTTCAAGATTGTTTATAAAGTGTCAAAATTATAAATAGATGAAAATGAATGATGAGCCTGTAGTACTTGTGGAATTTACGAAATATATGGTTAAAAATGGCTTGATAAATAATAAGTGGTAGCCGAACAAGGATATATTGACATAGATTAATATGAAAACCGTGTTATTGTGCTTTTTCTTATTCCTTCTTTCTTGATAATAGCTCAAATAAGCGAGAGATTATAAATGGATAAAATGAGTTGTAGATAAGTGTGTGGTACTTTTAGATCTCATGGAATATGTTGATGAATAAAAGTTTAATCGATTATAAATAGTAGGCAAACAAGGATGTATTGACATACATAAAGATTGTGGTGTCGTCCATCCTTTCTTAATAAGAGCTCGAATAAGTGAGTTGTAATAAGCATGTTTGGGAGTTACTTATAAATTATTTAATAATAAATAGATAAAAATGAATTGTTCATAAATGAATAGTAATTGTAAGTCATATGAAATGTAGATAAAATGATTTGACCAATTATAGCCCCCTGTTTGACAACCATTATAACGAGAAATTTGGATAAAATGTATTTGAAATAGTAGTTTTTGGGAGAATGTACGGTTAAAAAAAGAAGAATTTTTTTATTTACGTGTAATATTATTTTATTAAAGGATGTGTGATTAAAAAAAAAAGAGAAAAATGTATTAAAATTTTAAAGGGAATCAAACAAGTGCATAATCAATAGCAAAATAAGGGTGGTTGTGAGAATGTGATCAAATTTATGATAAAATTAGGGCTAAATATATTGACACTACATTATTTTATAAGCGCATGACATTTTAATTGCATAAAAGGTTTATAATTTTATACATTGTCATATTTATGCCAATAACTTTTTAATATCACGTACTCTTACCTTCATCCTTCCTTAAATTTATATATGATGGTTTTGTTCAACGCTAAGTGATAATAAAAAGATTATCTTCATCTCCTATTTCTAAATAAGTCTTAAAAAAAAAAAAGAAATTGCTAGTAAGGATATGTCCCTCATTTAATAGCACATTAACATAATTTTGAGATGGAAATTGTCACTAGGGACATGATGTGCTAATTAACGTTGTTTAAAAATAAAAATGCAATGAAAAAAGTTACGAACATCAATGTGACAACAAATAACGATGAAGACTTTAAATGCAATTAAAAAAGATAATACATTTATAATAATTATTTTGATTTCAATATAACCACCCTGGAATTAAATCAATATCATCAAATTAACTATCTTACACATAGTTCCCCTAGGTGATCTTGAATGATGACTATAAATTCATTACAATTTATTTTCATTGCGATATTTGAATTATTAAAAAATCATGATTTTATTTATTTATTATTATTATTTTTTAGGTATGGGAAGAAAATGAGAGAATGGATTACGAAACTAAAGGTTGTCAAATGATTGTATATAGCATAAAATGAGGTAGAAGGTTAAGCAAATAGCTTTGAGGTTTATTTTGATGATGAATTGAGAATAAAAATTGAACTCGTGACATCTTCTTGGTAGCTTAACGGTAGAACGATCTTAATTGAATATTGTATTCTTAATTGAATACTCATGAATTTGAATAATATTGTAGGTCCCAAATACATAAACTTCCTATGTAAAAACGATTTTGGTTTGTAAACAGAAAGTAAAAATCGTAAAAATAAGAACACAAGAATTTCGACCGTAGCCCTGAGGTTCGGCGACCGCTACTAACGCCTGATCCCCATTGAGCATCCCTAAAGATTTAGCTCGAATCCATTAAGAAAGCCCTTAAAATGGGCAAGAATGTTACATATTTAAACCACAAAGGTTCGACACAAAAAACCTCTCAAACTCTGATCTCTCTCTTTACAAAACACTCACAAAGAATACATTACATTTAGTACAACATAATCTCACAATGAGATTACACAGATCATCAAGAAGATGAATTTACATAGAGGATTTCAGAGTAAAAACGTGAAGAAGATGAGAGGAAAACCAAAAATACGATCTGCCTTAACCCTAGAATGAAAAATCTATTTAAATGGAGTACGATCAATCAACTGATCCAACGGTCCAGATTACACCAAGTGTCAGTCATCCATTTAAAACGCACCAATTCTAAAAAATAAAACACACTTTCAACCATTCCAGAATCTTCATTTAATTGGATCAAATGACCCGATTTACTTGGGCTGGCAAAACTGGACCATAAGTAATAAATGGGCTAAAAATGTAGCAACCCATTTACAATCTCCACCTTTGCTTCATTTTTAAGACTCTCAATAGTGGACTCAAATTTCACCTCAGTTCATGTGCTCGGTTAAACCTGTCAAAACAAAAGAAAACTAGTTAGTTTCAAGATTCAATAACTTCAAAGAATCTTGAAATTTACTCAATGGTATTACCTTTGTGCCTGCATCTGCTGGATTCACTTTAGTGGATATTTTTACCAGTTTTATATCACTCTTTTCAATTATATCCCTAATGAAGTGAAACTTAACATCTATGTGTTTGGTTCTATCATGAAACACAGGGTTTCTACTTAAGAAAATAGCACTTTGATTATCTGAACAAAGCTCCACCTTATTTTCTATAAACCCTAATTCATTTAATAGACCATTTACCACAAACCTTCTTTTACTGCTTCTGTGGCTGCAATGTACTCAGCTTCAGTGGATGATAAGGCAACTAATTTATGAAGCTGAGACTTTCAGCTAATGCAGGTGTTATTTATCACATAAAAATATGCAGTGGTAGATTTTCTACTGTCTAAATTTCCAGCAAAATCAGAATTAACATACCCTTTTAGTTTAAGACCATTTTTATCAGATTTAAACATAAGTCCTAAATTCTGAGTACCTTTTAGATATCTGATTAAGTGTTTCATAGCTTCCCAGTGAGTTTCACTTGGGTTGCTCATAAATCTACTTAAAACACTAACAGTAAAGACAATATCAGGTCTAGAGCACACCATACATACATGATAGATCCTACTGCATTTGCATAAGGCACATTTGTCATTTTATTATATTCATCTTCAGTTTTGGGTTAATGTTCAACAGATAACTTCACACAAGCAGATAAAGGAAGGCTAACTGATTTGGATTCATGTAGTGAAAACCTCTTAACTACTTTTTGAATATAGGATTCTTGTGTTAGAAATAATTTTCCATCTGTTCTATTTCTTTTTATTTCCATTCCTAATATTCTTCTAGCAGGTACTAGATCCTTCATTTCGAATTCAGATTTAAGTTTTTCTTTTAAGGAATCAATTGTAACTTTATCATGACCAGCTAGAAGTATATCGTCTACATATAGAAGCAAATAAAAAAATTCAGAATTTCCCACACACTTGAAATAAAAACATGAATCATATTCAGATCTATTAAATCAAATGCTTTGTATAAAAGAGTCAAATCTCCTTTACCATTGCCTAGGAGCTTGTTTCAGGCCATAAAGGGATTTCTTCAGTAAACACACTAAGTTTCTATTCCTTTTATTTTTAAATCCCTTAGGTTGAGACATATATATTATTTCATCTAATGTTCCATAGAGAAAAGCAGTTTTCACATCCAATTGTTCTAATTCTAAGTCAAATTGTGCTACTAAAGCAAATAAAATCCTAATTGATGTGTATTTAACAACTGGTGAAAATATGTCATTATAGTCAATTCCTTCTCTTTGTGTAAAACCCTTAGCTACTAATCTTGCCTTATATCTATTATTGCCTCCTTTCAAATCACCTTCTTTTATTTTATACACCCATTTACAGTCGACCAGTTTGCAGTCAATAGGCTTTTCTACCAAATCCCAAGTATGATTCTTATATAGAGAATCCATTTCTTTTTGCATTGCAGCAAGCCATCTTGCTGAATCTTTGCAAGAAACAACCTCTTCAAAAGAGGCTAGTTCAGAACTTAGGGTTTCAGATTCAATATGTTCAGATACATAGTTTGCATGTAAGAATCTAGAAGGGGTTCTAATTACTCTTCTTTCCCTGTCTCTAGCAAGTTGATAATCTTGCAGATTAGTAGCAGGATTAACAGCTTGGTTGTCATTTAAGTTTTCATCAGTTATAACTTGGGTTTGTTCTAGAGGTTGCTAATTGAGTTTGATTTTGATCATTTTGTATATCAATTTCAATATTGGTAGACACAAAGTCTTTATCAGTCAGTTCTTCTCTATTGTTGTCACTAAGACAAGGGAAAACCTCTTCATTAAAAATAACTGATCTACTTATTATGACTTTGTAACTTCTGATTTCTTTCAACCACAATCTGTAACCTTTAACTCCTTCCCCATACCCTAGAAACACACACTTCCTGGACCTGGGATCTAATTTAGAGCCAATTTGGTGTGAATAGGCTGCACAACCAAAAGTTTTTAGATAAGAATAATTTGGCATGGATCCAATCCAAAGTTTTTCAGGTATTTGATAGTCTACAGAGCTTGAAGGACTTCTATTTATAAGGTAACAGGCTGTCTTAACAGCTTCTCCCATAATATTTTGGGTGGACCAGAATTTATTAGCATGCATCTAGTTCTTTCAAGGAGTGTCCTATTCATCCTCTCAGCAATTCCGTCTTGTTGAGGAGTATAGACAATAGTTCTGTGTCTTTTATCCCATTATTGCTACAGAATTGGTCAAATTCAACATTGCAGAATTCTAGACCATTGTCCGTTCTTAATGTTTTTATCTTCCTATCAGTTTGATTTTCTACCATGATTTTCCAATTTCTAAAGGTTATGAAAGTATCTGATTTATTTCTTAATAAGAGGATCCAGACCTTTCTAAAAAAATCATATATTATAAGGAGATAATAGCTGTAGCCTGAGGCAGTACACACAGGTGCAGGCCCCCACAGGTCACTATGTATGTAATCAAGAATATTCTGGGATTTATGTATGCCTGTACTAAATGGCAGTTTGTTCTGTTTCCCTAAGATACAATGTTCACAAAAGTTTAACTTGTGAACTTTGTCTTTTCCAAAGACACCTTCTTTTGAAAGAAGTTTTAGTCCTTTCTCCCCAAAAATGTCCAAGTCTCCTATGCCACAGTTCTGAATTATTAGACTGAGTCATTAAGTTCACATCATTATTAGGAGACACACACTTAGCACTTATCAAATAGATTCCATTTGTCTTAGGTGCATTAATGATAAGGTTTTGATTTTTCTTGATATTTGTAAAACCCTTATTGATTTCAATCTGATAATCTTCATCATCTAGAGTACCTAAAGAAATAAGGTTCCTTTTCAAGGCAAGGAAATATCTAGTATCCTTTAAAGGTAATGTTTGATTACTTTCAAGTTTTAGTATAATGTTTCCAATTCCTTTCACTCCACAGGATTCATTATTTCCTAGTTTTACAAAACCTTCATTTAGATTTGAAAAATCAGAAAACCAGCTAAGATTTGGAAACATATGAAAAGAACAACTTGAATCAAGATCCCAATCTTGTCTTGTTATTTCATAAGAAGAGACAAAGGCAACACCAATGTTTGCCCCTGCTTCTTTATGAGAAGTAGTATTAGCAAAAGGACCATCACCCTGAGTAGACCCATTTCTTTGATCTTTAGCCTTTTTAAAACAATCTTTGATAAGATGTCCAGGTTTGCCACAATAGTAGCACTTCCTATTCTTATCATACCCTTTAATGTTTTTCTTAGATTTGCCCTATTATTTCCCCATTTCTTCTTCTGAAAATTCTTGCTGCGATTAGCCTGACTAAAATTACTAACCCCTTTGGACTTAGTCTTAGGAGTAGGTAAAGAAGTTTCAGCACTAAGTGCTTCTTTATGTTCTAATCTTAACTCAAGTTCCCTATTCTTTAGGAATTATGAATTATATCAACAGTTAGATCATCCCTACCATATTCTAAGGCATTCCTTATATCCTTATATCTATCACCCAGTGCATTAAGGAGACAAACTACCTTTTGATCACTTGAGATTTTCTCACCACAGTTTATAAGGTCTTGTGTGATCTTATTGAACCTATCCATGTTTTCTTCTAAGTCAATACTAGGGTCAAACTTATGGCTGAAGAATTGTTTCCATATAAAACACTTATTTGGTAGGATTTTAGTCAGATGTTGTTCTCCAAGGCTTCCCACAGTTTAGCTGCAGTATCAGTGTCACCTAACTTCCTAATAACAGAATCAGATAAGTGCAAAAATAAGGTACTCCATGCCAATTCATCTTGTTCAGTTCTCCTAGCTTCATTTAAGGTTTCAGGCCAAGACTCATCAATAGATTTCATACATATTAATTGCATTAAAAGTGCTTTTATACAGGGACTCAAGATTTGAAACAAAACAACAGTATACAACAAATTGATAATCTCACATATGTTTATACTCAATAAGCAATGTGAATTCAATACATGCAGTTTACGTATACATTTATCACTTCACAATATGAGACAAAATCAGTATACAGGTATGTAGGTTCAATGAACTAATCCAAAAGGTTCAAGCAGTAGCAAATATCACAGTGATTTATGTCAGAAATTATTCTAATTTCACAGTTTGTTTAATATTCAAGAATAAGTCACAAAGACATATAGACTTACACACAGTAAGCTACCAGTTAAATGAAGGAAATAGATATACATTCGAAGAAGAATAATCTCAGACTAAAGAAATTATAGTTCCTGAATAGACCAACATTCGAGTATCAGTTCAAATAACAGTATATACAATAGATTCACAGTAGAATAAAAAAAACGTATTTCATGAATTTTTAAAAAAGGTCAGTTTCTTGAATCAAAACCCTAATCCCCAAAGTTTCTAGGGTTCTCTCAGGGACCCATAGACAGAGGTAGAGTTAGGGGAGATTCGAAGAAACCTTAGGTTTTTCAAAAACGTTTAAGTACCAAGATCTCACAAATACTGCAAGTATATAACAACAGGATACTCAAAAACACCAAGAACCAGCTTCTTTTATTTTTATTTTGAAAAAGACCCAAAGATTTTCTAGAACAGAAAAGTAAAAAATTCAGATCTGAGATTTTCTTCGAACACAACAGCTCAAACATAGTTTGTATAAAAGATTTTCCAAATGCTCTAATACCATTGTAGGCCCCAGATACATAAACTTCCTATGTAAAAACGATTTTGGTTTATAAACAGAAAGTAAAAATCGTAAAAATAAGAACACGAGATTTTTCGGTCGTAGCCCCGAAGTTCAGCGACTGCCGCTAACGCCTAATCCCTGTTGAGCATCCCTAAGGATTTAGCTCGAATCCACTAAGAAAGCCCTTAAAATGGGCAAGAATCTTACAGATCTGAACCACAAAGGTTCGACACAAATAACCTCTCAAACTCTGATCTCTCTCCTCAGAAAACACTCACAAAGAATACATTACACTCAGTACACCATAATCTCACAAAGAGATTACATAGATCATCAAGAAGATGAATTTATAGAGAGAATTTAAGAGTAAAAACATGAAGAAGACGAGAGGAATATCAAAAATACGATCTACCTAAACCCTAGAATGAAAATCCATTTAAATGGAATACGATCAATCAGCTGATCTAACTGTCCAGATTACACCAAGTGTCAGCCATCCATTTAAAACGCACCAATGCTCAAAAATAAAACACGCTTTCAACCATTCCAGAATCTTCATTTAATTGGATCGAATGACCCGATTTATTTGGGCTGGCAAAACTGGATCATAAGTAATAAATGGGCTAAAAATGTAGCAACCCATTTACAAATATTTAGGAAGTTTTGATTAATTCTAAAGTAACAATTCAAGATAAAAATATTTGTTAAGAACTATGTAAATTATTCCTTGTGTTTTAAAGAATACAGGCACAATTAGTATATTCAAGAAAGGACTTGATTGAACATATTTTATAGGTAGAATCAATATTTTAAAAGGCATGAAAAACACGAAATTTATGTGGACCTACATGTGAAGAAAGCTCCCCGCATATGAAGAATGCGTGAAAAAGACGATCAATACTATTTAACTGTTTGTAAAGCGCGTTTAGTCGATAAAATGAGTGACTAGGCACCAAAAGGTGTGACTTATGTGAGTTTAGGAGAAAAACTACTGAAAGTAGTAATGACCTTCCCTTTTGTAGTATCTGTCCTTTCTAGTCCGATACAATTCCATTACGCTACCCAATAGATGCTTGCCTTTCATTATTTTATTTTTAATTTTTTCAAGTTAAATTATCTGATTAAATAAAATGAATTATTAATAACCTTAAAATAATCAAAATAATATAAAGATAAAGAAATCCTACTTTTGCCTGGAGTTGTAAGGGTTGAATTTCGACCTTACCGTCTTGTAGCACTTATATGCATTTAAAAATCTTTACTAGAATTGAAATAACTTCAGGAAATATTTTCAATCCTAACACGACTTGTTAACTTCATAAATTGATATTATAATCAAACAATATATATACCAATAATAATAATAATAATCGTTGACTCCAAAAATGTGCTAGTAGGTGTCAATCTTAGTTGACGTCTACGTAAGCAGATTTTCGATAGGCTTTATATGGATATTTAATCGGAGATTCGAAGACCGATTACGTACGTAAATATAGGTGTGATGTCTTCACAATCGAGAACAATCAAGAAATAAAAAGGATGGCTTGAATGAGCATTCATTGAGAGGAAGTAATAATGTATGTTTATATGTATATTTTTTTGCATCCTTTACAACGTTACAAAAACTGCTATTTATCGTGTCTCGACCGAACTGGCCACCGTTGGTTTAGATCCACGTAGTCCCATCTAATTAATTGAAGTGTTACATCTCCTTGTCTTACATTAATTACATTGACAAGTACATTTGATAAGGGGTTAGCCTCCCCACATTCTTAGACTGACATATATGACATCTATTAATGCAAAAGTTACATCAACCATTCCTAAAAATACACTCATCAAACCTGCTCTAAAGAATACAATAACTTCGATCGCGAAGGACAAGAGGGAGCCTCAGACATGAAGGAGTTCGGTTTAAGGGATGGGAGCACTTCGACAGCGGAGCTTTGATGGAATAGTGCCTTGACTAAGAAGGCAATTCTTGCATTCTTCTTTATTGTTAAATTGATTGCCACGCGTGTGAGCGTGGCGCCTCCACCTGGCCTCCATTGGAAGCTTCAAATATGATCAATTACAACAACAACAACAATAATATACTTTATTTTTATTTTATTTTCATCTAGACTATATTAATGTTTGTTTGGGATTTAAATCATTCTATCTCAAAACTATTTTTAACTACGCATTTTATAAGATCTATAAAATTTTTCTTACTTTATAATTACATATTCTTCAATTTTTTTCTTTTATCGCTTGAAAATACCTCCCCAACTAAACGCTTAAATTTAATGAAAGGGTAATGAATCTCACAAAATATGTGGATAATATGTGTGTAACAGTTGTGAATATGTGTATTAAATGTGAATGTGTAGATTAAAGTTTTAAAGTTTGACGGTAAATTGCAAGTTATTTGAGATTTGTTTGACGCAATAATTGGGAGTAGAGCTTTTACCAGTAAAACTTTTGTTAATAGAGCCCTTTTTTTGTACAACTTTTTTGATCAAAAAGTATTTTTTAATTTCAACTAAATACACAATATTTTAAACAAAAGAGTTTTGACGTTCTACCAATGCTTTCCGACTTCGATAAAGCCCTTCAGAATACATCCTTATAATGTTTCCCAAACAAAGTATTAATTATAAAGTACATATCATATTGGATATTGGATAACTAATACATAATTAGATAAAAAATTATTTTGCATAATGGAATATTATGAATATTTTTTCACAACTATCTTATTATAACACCGTTTCTGTTATTGTTTTAATTCTTGACAGACAATTTTGACATAAAATATTTACAGACAACATTTGGCAAACATTCATTGAAAGATGGAAAAAATAAAAAAAAGGCGACTCAGATTTTGCCACATCAAAAATTTCTCATGCTTGTGTTTTTTTCCAATTACATATTAGTGGAAGGTAGAAAAGTGCAATAATTAGGAAATCTGTACATGAAATAGGTGAAAATCCAGAAAGTTGCGTACTCCCACACCCACCAAAGCCAAATTTGAACGAACGGACAATCCAACTCAAATTCTCAAAATCTGCCTTTGCAAAAGAGAGTTCTTCCACCGACCAACATGGAATTACCAAGTGGCGATTCGGTGTCGCCTGAGTATTAAAGTAGCAAAACTGTGCAAACGAATAGCACGCAAATACTCTTAATATTACCCATTCCCACTCTGCATCTTCTCAACACCGAACTTCAAACATTTATCAAGGAAGAAGCCTTTTCTCGGTTTCTCTTAGACCCTCTGGCGCTTGCTGTAGCAGAAATCTTGATTTTGATACCCTTCACTTTGTGAGCGAAACCCATTTCTTAAGTTTCTATACGAGACTTTCTTTTTGTTGTTTTTTCTTTCTCTTGTTTGATTTCAATGCAATTCATCAAAATTTTTCTTTCTCTTCATTTGCCTTATCTGGTGATTTTGCGGAAACCCTTTTGGTTGTCGTCTTAAAAATCGAATCTTTATACATTTTCGAAAATAAAAAATTGGATGATTTTCTCTTGAAATCAATTTAATTTATGGGTTCTTGGATGTTAATATAGGCGTAGATACGGATTGACATATACATGTACGTTTTTGTTTTGTGAAGCGACAAGTGGTAGATGCGAAGGGGAAATTGGTAAGGTGAGATGAACTCAGCGTTTAGTGAACAGATACTTGCAGACAAGCTCTCAAAGCTTAACAGCACTCAGCAGTGCATTGAAAGTATCCTCCACTGTTTTGCTTGTATATTTGATGAATTCCTTATGTTTTGGCGGAAAATTGTTGCTAAGCATTTTTCGTTTTCTTTCTCTTGTCTGTCAAAGAAAAAAGACCCGGCAGATCTGATTCTGTCTTTGTGATTTTTCTGGTTCTTGGCTGGGTAAGTGGTTGAATTGGATGATATACATTATGTGTCTGTTATACTGCTTTCCTTGAGGTTGTTTGCTGTCTCATTGTTTATAATTAGTGAAACTGGATGGTTTGTTGCGGCATTCCATGTTGCTGTTGATCCTTCCTTTTCTTTTTTCATCCTTTGATGGTTTTCTATAATTAGATGGCCCTAGGGTTTTACTTGCATCTCTCTTGATCACGTGTAGGCTTAAAAACGAAAGTCTTGGAGTTCTGGATTTAACATGGGAAAACTTAAGGAAGAAATGGCAGTCTGCCTAAGTACACACGAACTTTTGTCTGTGATGTGTTTATAATATTAGGACCTTTTATCCAGTTTCCAAAAATCTTGTTTTTTTTTTTTTTTTTGCCAGTTTAATACTATTAATCAAATGATGAACAAGTAGGTAGTAATACGCTCTCTTTCCTCCCTAATTACATCGTTTTTTTACTTGTTGAGGTATAATAGTTTTACCTGATTAGTTGTTCACTTATCTTATTGACATGCTTGAAATATATATTTCTACTTTATTAGCATGTGTACTGGTATCTCTTGGATGTGTTTGTTAATAGGTTCAATTAGTTGTTTATTTCTCCTTTTCCATTCTATATGGCTAGTTTTATCACAATACCGTAAGAATGATTGCACTGAAGATTTGCTTGCATAGGGGTTTATGATCCATCATTTAATCGAGCAACACAGTTTGCCGTTAGGTTTGTAGTGCTACACTACTACTTTATTCTGGAACAAAATAAGCATAAATTTGTATCTTATATGATCCCAAACATATTAGCAATTTCTTATAATCACTTCTTGAATGGTTCTAATTGCACGCACCTTGTTTCTAGTTTCTACTACTTAATTTTTAGCTATTTTTTTGGCATGCTTTGTTACCTTAACTTTAACCATAGCATTGTCGCACTGGTGCATTTTTCATCAAAGTAATTCAGAGAAGGTTGTTGCAACATGGGACAAACAATTCCATAGTTCAGAGATGGCTAAGAAAGTACCTCTTTTGTACCTTGCAAATGATATTCTGCAGAACAGCAAGCGCAATGGAAATGATTTCGTCATTGAGTTTTGGAAGGTTCTTCCTGCAGCACTCAAGGAAGTTGTGAAGAAAGGCAATGATCGTGAGAAGAATGTGGTATCCAGATTGGTAAGCTATTTTCTGGTCATTATTAAGGGGGTGTTTGAGCCACATTATTTTGGTAATAATGCATTCTCGAATAGTGTATTGATGGGAAATGTGTGGTTAAAAAATAAGGAAAAGTTTTTGATTTGCGTGTAATATTATTTTATCGAAGGATGTGTGGTTGAAATGATGTCAAATCACTGTTTAAGAATGCATTTTTTTTTTTTTGGAATAATGTGGCTCAAACAGGCACTAAGATTGTGATTCTTGATTGGTTAGTTGGAATTTCTTCTTGATTGGTTAGTTGAAATTTCTTGACCAGTATTATCATCATATTGATAGGTTAAGATTTGGGAAGAAAGGAGAGTTTTTGGATCTCTCAATCAAAGCCTTGAAGATGTTATGCTTGGAGAAGAAATGCCTCCACCTTTAGAGTTTGGGAAAAAACGTTCCCGTTCTGTCAGAATAGTTAAAAATGACTCACGATCTATAAAAAGGGTAAGATTCCGCCCCTCTTGTCTTTTTATGGGATTATAATTAATCTCTGTAACTTAGTCTAATTCCATAATATTTCTATTAATTACCAACATCATTTGGTTCTTATTCCTCGTATATTTTTGTCTGAAACCAGAAATTGACTGTTGGAGGAACAGCAGAAAAAATACTTTCAGCTTTCCACTTGGTGCGCAGTGAACATACTACTGAAGATGAAGAAATGAATAAATGCAAGTCTGCAGTTAATCGTGTGAAGAAACTTGAAAAGGACGTCCGCATGGTCTTAAAAAAAGGTAGGCTGGTATTTGGACAAGTTACGTCTTCCATGGAGGCTCGTAAGTACTTGCTCAGTATTGTAAAGGTTAATACTTAGGAACTTCTCACTGAAGGAGAAGAAAAATAAAATTTGCTGAAGAGCATTGACAATAATCTTTTAGCAGTCTTCTCGTTGTTTCCTGAGGTTATTCATGGTTTAAACACATGATGTTCTTTTTCTTTTATTATCAAAACTTGTCGTATTTGTTGTGCAGCTAAGGATTCATCATGGAACACCTTAGCTAAAACAATTGAAGACGAACAGAATCTTTTGAATGAGAGCATTGAGAAACTTAAAGTTGTTGAATCAAATAGATTTGCCCTTGTATCTCAGTTACAAGATGCGCTTCATGAGCAGGTATATGATAGATTTTTTTCAAGAATTACTTTCTATTTATTTGCAGAACTTGAAGATTTGGGTTGATATTCAAGATATCTTGCGGTTGATTCTTTGATTTTCAGGAATCTGAACTGGAGAATGTTCGGACACAGATGCAGGTATGTTCTATGATGAATATCCATCTATAAGAGTCCCTATTCTATGATGAATATCCAGCTGTAATAATCTCTATTCTATATTCTCCCATGTCCTATTTCTTTGGAGCAAAAGGATCATGCCTATGTTCTATTTCTTTGGAGATAAAGGATCATGCCTATGTTCCCCTTGTTCTGTTTTTGTTGTGTGCTACAATGATAAGTTTGAAAACCATGCCCACATGTCTGTTATTCACTCATGTCTATTAATGCCGTTGTGTGCATTGTGTTTCCTACTATGCCTTCGGTATGCAATGACTTTAAGGAAGACAATACTTTGAGATGGAATATTAGTAAATTCATTTTTAAAAGGAACACATTGTATGCACGATGGGGGAAAACTGCAGCATTATGTTAGGACCCCAGCTGTATTTGTTGAACAATATCAGAATAGAAATGAAATGTTGTATTTTATTGATGAAACTGAGAAAAACTACAATACTGGAAGAAAAAACGCATAGCTATTTGGGAGGGCTAGTCTCCCCATACTCTCTACTACTCAATTTTCTCCCCCTTTCCCAGACCCCCCCCCCTTCTCACATTTATTGGCATCCTATCTCACCATATATCCCACAATACCCCTGCCTCTAGTTGAACACGTCTACTGAATCTGCTTCTCTATTCTACCGGATCCTTCTAGGGTATGTAGACTTTATAGGAGTCTATCATTACTCGTCCCCCGGAATTCACCTTGTCCTCAAGGTGAAAATTTGGACCAATTCCAGTTATGATAAGAGTAGAGAAGGGATATTTCAACCTTTAAAATTTGGTGGAACGATTAACTACGAGTAGTATATTGTCCATGAAAACCCATAATCGGTCGTAGCCCTTCTCGAATTTTCTAGAAAATGAAACCGACGGATCAGAGGAATATGGTGGAAGGTAGCATAATTGATTAACTCCGCGACTCCCTTTGCTTGTGCATCTATCGAATTAATTTACAACCCTACCGTATCAACAACCTCCACACCATTGATGATACTAAAAATCCTTCCACTTTTTGTAGCCACCTTCCCATCCAAATTTATTATCATTGATTTCTCAAACTATTTCTTCTGTCTCATTGTTTGGCAGTAAAGTCCTATGGCCCCTCTGATTAAATTCATTCCGACCCACTTTGCAAGGCACCAAATACCTGATGAACAAACGAGGAATATCCCAGAAAATCCCTTTTTTGAACTTCCAATTGATCACTCCCTTCTTTCCTTGTTTCATCAAAACCTGCAGCTCCTTGTTTCGACAATGATGACCTTGAATGTATTCCTCATCATCTCGATAACAAACCTCTTTTTCCCTCCTGCTCTGTAACTCAATGTCTGGCAATGTTTTAAAGGGATGTCTTTTTGTCGTGGCCAGAATGAACATGGAGGTGGTGGTGGATTTGGTGTTGATTGGGTTGGTTTGATGTGGTGCCTGGTGGGTTATGTGTATGGACAGGGAAATAGGGGAATTGTGGGCTTGGGTTATAGGTAATACCCCAGGGCCAGAATGGTTGCTCTGATAACCATTTTTTAAGAACTTGAAAATTGTCGCTAGAATTTCTGTTGATGGAATGATGGGTACAGCTCTGAGATGCCTTGCAATCTGGAGATCAAGGACCGGTTAGACACAATTTAGTAACTGGGAAATTGATGTAGTCTGGGTGAGAAAAAGTGGAGTAATAAATTGTCATTGAATTGCTAAAAGTGCAAAGAACTGATGTTGAAATGAAAACAGCAATTAAATGACACTTTTGAGAGGCCTAGAGCTCTTCTAATTGGCTCAACCATGCAATATTTTCCTCCCTATTGCATTCTACCTTTTCTGTTTTTAAGTATTTTGTAACCAAATCTAACAGAACTTGTTATTGTTAACTGCTTCTCAATTTTTTTGGGCCCTTCTAGAGCTTGATAGGAATTTATCACATTAGTCCGCGACTTGTTCACTTAGTAGAAAATTGGTCCCAATCTAATTTTTCTTTTTATTGTTTTACTCCCCAACCTATCATTTATTTGACTCCATAGTTCCCCAATTGATAGATAATTAACTGTAAAAATTCAACATTCTTATTAAAAGATGATTCTAACCTTATTATTTGTGTTACACGGACACTTCAACTAGGGCAATGTGTCTGTGTTTGCACATTGGCAATGTGTCTGTGTTTGCACATTGCCGATACGTGCACTTCTTGAATTATGGTCATTTTTCTTTCTTTATGAGAAATATTGTATCCTTTTAACTCAAATTTATTGTTAAATAAATAGGTACTCATATTTAAAATATTTTGAAAAGAAATATTAATAACAAGTATAAAACTAATTTTATGCTATATAATTGAAGAATTTTAAAGAATTTAATCAACATGCATTGTAGTATGTTTTTGAATAATCCGTGTCGGCGTGTCCGATGGACAACGTGTCGAATACATGTGTCCGTGTCTGTGATCATAGTTTATTCTCAATTTATACAAGACATAAATAAAAATAAAACTAACAGAAAAGGGAGACAATCGGTCAATTTTTGCACATTTGCACCACCAGAGGCTTAAAAATGAACTGTGGCTTTCTAAACATTGGACCAAATCCTTCTTTGATATTCAGAACAAAAAAAAAAAAAAAAAAAAAAAAAATCCATTCTCTATCCCCATCATTTGGCTCTTGGCTTCCCTCAGACCACCACAAATCGTGAAAGGGAACTCCAGAAACACTGATACGAGCACCATCAACATCAACAAACCCTAAATGGCATTGCTCCTATTCTTCCTTCATACCAAAGAATGCATTCCACAACCAAAGCCCTTCTCTGAACCCTTTTGCTTATCAATAAGTGCCCTGTCGTTGGGTGGTGCTGCCGCCACTATTTTATTGATATATTATACCATTATTATTATACTTTTTCTGGATATCTCGTTTGTAGGATGATTTAAACCAATCGGTTTAATTTCGGATGATATTTCATTATTGCTTATAGAGCTGACGATCTGGTGACGGTGGATGCTGGTGAACACCTTGTATGAGTCTCTGCTGGCTAAGGTTGGTGGAGCTGCCACCGTATAGGAGAATCTGCCGCTGATTAGGGGGTTTAGTTGGTTGGGGGATGGCATTAGTCAGCATCGGTTGGAAAGAATTGGAATGGATGGCAATTAACCTTTTAGCGCAAGTGTAATGACATTTTTGTCCCTAAAAAATGACACCTGACACATGCATGTATACTTGACATCCGTCAATGGGGGGGACCCCGCTGCTGCAGAAATGATAGATTAGTGGAATTAAATGCCAAAAATAGAAAAAAAAAGAAAAAAGATTGGGAACCTGTTAGCTAGTAAGTGAATAGGCTGGTTATGCTGCAATTTTTCCCTGCAGAATGGAGATAATAGATAAATGGACTTTGATCAGTTTTAACATTATGCTAATGTGTTTTTTTATTTTTATTTATTTATTATTATCAAATTAATTTCAGGTAGCACAGGCACAGGCGGACGAAGGTACAAAACTGCTGAAATATTTGGATGGAGATGCAAAATCATCAACTGTATCATCGGATTCCAATACAAAACCAGCAGCACAAATGATGAGAAAATCTGCTGCATCTATTGCTGCTGAGGTTGCAGATAGGCTTGCAGCTTCAAGCTCCTCTCGGTATATTATGACATCTGTCCTCTCCACATTTGCAGCCGAAGAAGCCAAAAATGCTGGGCTGATGAATTCTTCAACATCATCTGCTTCTTTCTCATCCAGGGTTAGTAGTCCAATACTGAAACCTGAAACCCATCTGCCTGTTACAGATCCAAATGTTTTCATGCCAGCACTACAACTCAATTATCCCCAAAATAACGCTTATCAGTCCCTGATGGTGACTCCGCCTACAATACAAGGTCAAATTTCAAATTCTAAGGTTCCGTATCATTCCATCTCTAATCTACCACAGCAATATTTGCTGCCATCAGGTGTAATAGTGGGTTCATATGATTATGGTAGTCTTCCTCCTTTGCCACCTGGACCATCACCGCCTGCACCTCCACCCTATATGGTGAACCCAATGGTGCCTTTGGTCCAGCAACCACTTGTAATGGGCCAACAGCCATCCACATTCTCTCAGCAGCAGCTGGGCCCATTACCTCAGCAACCACCTTCAGCTCCTAATTTTAGTCTTCTACCTCCCATGCAGGCTCCTGAGATGGTGTACAATGGCCCCCCTTATCAATCACAGTGAAAAATTTTAGATGACAGCCCCTATCGAAAGGGCAGACAATATACTGAAGAGTTCAAATTTTTGTTTGTGGAAACGGTTGTTTTAGATACATAGGTTTAGTGGTTAATCCTATCAAATAGAGATTGGTATGAATAGCATTTAATCTATCTACCGGGAAGAGCAGCGACCTCTATCGCAGTTGTCTGTTGTTTCTTTCTCAGTTATGATAGACCAGTATGATCTAAAATGATTAGCTTTTCTCTCTGAAGATCATTCTGGAGCCCTGCATTTCTTTGAAGGCTTTGAATGAATATGTGAACTGTTGAGGGAAGCATCTGCTTAATTTTATATTGTGTAGTTTTTGCTAGTGATTGTTATCAGTTTTTCCCTTTCAGAATGCTAACAAGTGATGCAGCCTTCCTCTTTCTGGTTGATAAAATTTTGTTAATTTGACTAAAATATATCGGCCTGAATAACAGGGGATTGCTTGAATTTGTTTTGGTTTTCTATGATTAATACTGTGCAATATGTTCTTATATTTTCAATGCAACTTGTTAAAGGTGTTAATGGTTCCATGTCTAGTCCTGGAAGATGAATGCTTCCGCTAATTAACTTCATTGTTTCTTGTAGAAATAGATCGCTGGCTTGAAGTTAATAACCACAGAAATAGCAAGAACAGAATTTGGCTTGACAAAGGTTCTGTATTTCTTAGATATTCTAATTTTTATGTTCTAGGATGAAATCAGTCTTAAAATCAATTTTATTGTGCTCCTAGCCTCAGACTTGTCAACAGAAGGGATTATGGAGATTACCTTTCCATAATTAGTGTATATATGTAATTATTGTTTAATATACGATGTAATTAGACATACTATAGATAGAGTCAAAACAATAGCTATAATTACTAGAATTGAATCTTGATTTATATTTAATTTTCTATACAATGAAAAAGATCCTCATGAGGAGAGCATTTAGCCAAATCTTGACATGGTATTAGAGCTCTCGAAGAAATTTTTTGATTTTTCGGTATTTGGAGTCATTGAGGATTAAATTTTGATCTAGTGACTAACTTTATTCAAGTCTTGGGGTTGGTGGTATCTGCTTGCCTCTTAGTTTGATGGCAATTAGTTCTGGGGCTGTTGACATTTTTGTTTAGTGAGGGTTGTCCAAAATCTTTATGGAGGAGGTGAACCAATTCGGCGATATCGGCTTCGTCTGGTTGCTCGATTTGGCTATTGACTTCTAGATTGTCGGCGTCTCTACCGTGGACTTCCAGAAATTCTGTTTGGAGGTCTGGAATTCTGGTGCTGTGAGCATGGACAAATCTGCATTCCATTTGGCGATCTGTGTTCTTGGGTGATGGCTGCGCTATTGGGATTTGTTTGGTGAGACAATATTAGAAGGAATATTATTATGTTTAGCTTCCAATTTTAATTCGTATTTTAAGAAATATAATTAGGTTTAATTTAGTTGTTTTTATTAGATATTTTCCTTCTTAAAATAGAATATTTCAAACTATATATAAAGGGCTCTTTTGCATTGTAATAAGACAACCTTTGATTATGAAATAAATTGAATTTCTCCCCATCTCCTTATCTCTTCCCCTCTTACTTTCTCATCTTCTCTCCCCTTCCCCTTCTCCTATAATTCTAGCGTCTCATCCTACGTCATTTGGTCTGTCAGGCATTTGGTATCGTGAATTTCTGTTTTGGGTAGTGAATTATTTCATTAGGCATTGGGTTGTTGCACATTTGATTTGGCCTGTTTTCTTTTAGTTGTTTTGTGGGCTTGCTTGTTGGGTTATTGACTATAAGACAACCTTTGATTATGAAATAAATTGAATTTCTCCCCATATAAAGGGCTCTTTTGCATTGTAATAAGACAACCTTTGATTATGAAATAAATTGAATTTCTCCCCCCATCTCCTTATCTCTTTCCCCCCTTCCTTTCTCATCTTCTCTCCCCTTCCCCTTCCCCTTCTCCTATAATTCTAGCGTCTCATCCTGCGTCATTTGGTCTGTCAGGCATTTGGTATCGTGAATTTCTGTTTTGGGTAGTGAATTATTTCATTAGGCATTGGGTTATTGCACATTTGATTTGGGCTGTTTTCTTTTAGTTGTGTTGTGGGCTTGCTTGTTGGGCTATTGACTGTCTTTCATCTGTGGCTGATTTTGGTGGACAGTCTTTTAAGGCTGAATTCTGTTGGGTCGTTCGTGAATTTGAAGGAGCACTTTGGGCCTTATTGGTTTATGGGCTCTCGTATTGCTGATTTTATTGAAGTATTTCTGTTGGGCCTATTTTCTTTGTCAACTTAGGCCTATTTTTATTTGTCAGAATGTCTACTGAAACCTATTTTGCTAAGTTTACAAGTAAGAATTCTGCAGTGTGGGCATTTTAATTTCATATGTTCCTTAAAGGCAAAGAACTTTGGGGTCACATTGATGGAACCTCTTTGGCTCCTACAGATAGTAATAAAGAGTGAAGTCAATGGAGGACAAAATATGCTTGCATTATTTCTTGGATTTTGGGATCGATTGAGCCTCACTATGTTGTCAAGTTTTGTAACTTAATAATGGAGTTAGGATGTTGAGCTCACATGGATTGATATTTAATTTCCACCAAGTACTATAATTGTTTTAGCCTCTATTTTATCTAGATGAATGAATGTTTAGATCAATGTTTCTAACTAAATCTAATATAATGATTGTGATGACGAATTCAACAATATTATGTAAATTTGAAGGAATACTTCAATATGAGAAAGCTTAGGATATGATTTCATCTCACTATCAACAATGTTTCTCAATTATATGGTTATCTCTAATTAATTTTTTTCAAGTTTATAAGCAAGAAACCTAATTTAATTCTTTTTTTTAAGATCATGGGTATCCGGGCTAGCTCATGTGCACCTCGACTAATCCCACGGAGCCCTGAAGTTTACAGTTACATTAGTAGTTTTGAGGAGACTTAAACTGGTGACCATTGGGTAGTAAACCCAAAACCTGACCACTTAGCTACCCCTCAGAGGTGAAACCTAATTTAATTTTCTGCATCTCTCGAGTGTCGAGTAAAAACTATTTCTATACTTCAATTCCAATATTTTTATTCGAAATTAAAATCTAGAAATTATTAAGTTTGTGGTTCTTAGGTGGAACAAGCTCTAAAGATTTTATACTTTCTCTTGGAACCTATAAAATTTAGGTTGTGTTATTCTTAGATAGCGCTTAATTTCTCTTTCTTGCTTGTCGAAATTGACTAGCATCAAATCATTTAATTATTGATCAAGTAATTATAAGCATTAAACCAATAACAATAATAAAGGGAATGAAAATTTTCATAGAAATAACTAAATAAAAGCAAAATATAATATCAAGTTTGGTTACATCAAACCTTAGATTAGAAGTTTAGAATATGACAGGAAACATGGAAACCATCAAATTTATGAAGAACATAGAGGAGAAAAGAGAAAAACTAGTATTGTAGAGATTCAATCTTCTTCTCTTTGTTGATATTAACTCCTTGCTTATTGCCTTCTTTGCTTTGTTGAATTCTCCTCTTAAAATTGGTCTTTACGGTTGTATTTATAGTTTCGCAAAGTTCCAAGAAGAGTTGGAGTCGAATTGGGTTCTTTTCAAATGCCAAAAATAAGAAAACTAGGTCTTGTCGATGACACCCCGAAGCAGCACAGCGGTTCCGCAATGATTATGTTACTGGCGCTGCAGCGCTAAACTTTCGTTTCTTCTTCTCCCGTGGATGGGGCGCCGGGCGCCCAACCCCTACTTTTCTCGAGCCTGGGCGCTAGGATGCTCGGGTTCTTTCCTTTTTTCTTGATGACACTGTGGCGCCAAAGGGTTGGCGCTGCGGCTCTGGCAAACTCCTTTGATTCATTGGCTTTCTTTCCTTCTATCACTTAATTTATTTCATCGCCTCGTCAACATCACACTTTTCTCCAACTTTTGTAGCATTCAGGCCACGACATCCAAACCATAAAACAACGATCAAAACACAAAATATCACAATTAAGTAGCATTAATTCATGAATGGAATACACACATCAATAATCTGCAATAATTATCACAACTAAGGAAATTTGAAATTATTTGAAGCGGGTCTAAAATCATGATTCAATTCTAGCAATAGTAGTTATTATTTGACTCTATCTATGGTATGTGTAATTACATTGTGTATTAAAACGTTATTATATGTATGCACTAATTATGGGAAGTTAATCTCCATAATCTCTTCCATTATATGACAAAACAAGAAGATGAGCTTATATTCTACTAACTTGGAATTGGCTCCATGAATCTTCATGATAAACAAATAAGCAATGGGAAAGGATTAATGTTCCACCCATTCGATATCGTTTTTGCTATATGTAGTCAAGTCATTTCGGAGTTAGTCAAATTGGATTCATTCAAGTTAGAATATATGCTCTAAGTCAATTTTTTTCTTTGTTTGTCATCATCACACTTTATTGTCCATTGTCATATATGAGTTTGAGTTTAGTTTGTGGACAATAGGTTCTTGGTGGATGAACCACCCAAATGGGGGAGTGCCCATAAATAAATGATATTAATGATTAAGTTTAAGGATGGTATGTATGATGAATTTGATTTGTATCTACAATTTTTTACTCTGTGTTTTGCTTTTGGCACCAATATTCATGGAAACTTGCAATTCTCATAGGCATTTTGCTTCAGGAAATGATAAAAGTAGCTTTATTTCTTATGTTGTAGGTTCATCTTTGAAATCAATCATTTCCAGTTTGGATTTTTTGTCGTGAGCGGTACTTGCTAATATTTCTTTTGGCATTGTACCTTTACTTTGTTTCATGATGTCTCGGCAGCACATTTTATGCCTATTCTCCTATGTCAAAAGTTGGATGTAAGTATGCTATACTTCCTAATTAGGAAATAGGTCTGTATTCTACAATATGTACAATTTTCCTATTGAAATGTATTTTCTTGTTTTTCTGGGATTCCAGGGGTGGATTGATACGTGTTGGTCCGTGCTACAACTGGTTGGCGCATTTTAGTTGTTCTAATTATGGAATGAATTTTTCTGGTTAGGATATGCAATCTCTCTTATCACCCTCATTTACATTCTTGGCATACCAGTTTCAGATACTTCATTTTTTTTTGTGCATGAACTTCTTGTAGGCTGCCGTGTTATGCTAATAGTACTAGTTATTTTTTCTGCTTCTTGGGGAGTTGAGGGGGAAAAATGTTTCAATTTCCTTCACGTGACAAGATCTGCACATATGAGATACAAGGAACTTGGTTAATTTCTTGCAGGACTTACATTCTAGGGACATATTGACATGTAGATGGATTAGCCCTTAATTATACATGGTATTCTTAGGATGCCGTTAGCTATACTCGATCGATGAGCTTGAGTTTGCTTATTTGAATGCTGACATTACTTACTCTTTACTTATTCTGTTAGTTTGTTAGTGAGTCATAGCAAAAATGAGTTTGCTGATAGTTTCGCAAAGGATATCCTCCTTTCAATTGAAGAGCTTGATTGGAGTGGCTTGTTATCCTTTTGAGATTTGGTCAGGTTTTGGCTCCTGCAGTTAATTAAACGGCTCCATGTTCATCTGACAAGCCTTTTGTTTTTTGGGAATGTTGTCTCGATGATATAAGTCATGTCTAGTATAAGGAGATATTTGCATGTCAAATCTTCTCTTTTCAACGGTAACAGCTTGGCATGTAGTATTAAGCTCTCATGGAGGCAGATTTCACACAACCTCTCTTGTTTTATGTTATTTTTTTCCCCCTCATTTTCTAATTTGTACTTTATAATGCAAGATTTTAAGGATTGATGGAAACATGAAAGGATCCTTCCAGGAAGTGTTACTATTCCGTTGGAATATGTCGCTTCTTTAGTTATTATATGTTCTACCTCTTTGACACATTAGATAGGTATATTGACTATGTATTAATTTCCAAAAGAACTTTTGTGTTTTGTGCAATTTATGAGTAATGATTTAAGTAACTCCATTCGTCTTCTAAACTAGGTACTTGTTTGGAAAGCATTGGTGGAAGGACACAGAAACTATAGTTTATCTACTTATTTATTTAATTTTTCAAGATTGACAACATATTTTTTTGTTCTTCTTCGTCCGTGCTAATAGCTAAATGGGATTCTTCTTGTCTTCTGTCTGTTCATATTTCCTCCTCCTGCTATAACTAAGTTTTGGTACCGTTCTTTTTGTTTCAATCTGTTTTTGTTTTAGGTTCTGTTTCTTGCGGGTTCAGACATTGTGGGTGGTTTAAATCGATACAACCTTCCTTTTCCTGGAGGATTTTAAGTCTGGTACTATTTAATGATAACAGTTATAGTGATATCGCAATTTTTTCTTGGTTGTTTCCATAAGTGGCGACAATTCAGTGACAGTGGGTGGCTAAGCTAAGTCCATTATTGCATTTATTTTGGTCAGAATTATATTTTTTGCAATTGCATTGGTTAAATTTTCGTTTTTGTGTTTGGAAGAAATCTTCATTAACACTATCGAGTGCTGTCTAAATTTTATGATTGAACTTGATGGGATGCATGCAATCCTTCTGTAGAAGGCGTCATGATATCTTCTTGTACTTTGTGGTCAGCATCCCTATGGTTATACAAATACTGGTCGAGGTTTTTGGAGTTCTCATTATTGTTACGGGAATTGTGCTTGTCATCATTATTGTATTCTTAAGATTTTACGTAAAATGCTTTTGGATTATTGTCTTCTACTTGATTCGACATATTGTGAAACCCCTCCATTGCGCCTTTAGTGTAGCCTCAATTTATCATTGTGGTAGTCACTCGACTTGTTGAGTGTAATAACTCATTTGAAACCTTTACAGATTCTATCTCTATGTTGGCTGCCTGCCTGCCTGCTTCGACATTGCTGAACAATGCGTCCCTGAGCTTGGGACTCGTGATTGATGGTCGATATAGCATCTTCCACGTAAGGTGACAAAAATTGCTGCTGTTGTCAGGGAAGGAGATAAATATAATCCAAATAAGGTATTAAATCAGTCCAAATAAGACTTGTCAGCTCAGTCCAAGTATGACTTTATACTATTCTTCGAATTATTTTTTCAAGATGAGTGGTTGATGGATTTTGGCTGCAACAGCCATTTATACGTCATTTCACATTCATGCAAGCACGTGACTTTCTTGAATTTAATGTTAATCTTTGAAAGTTAAAATGATTTTTTCAGTTGGGCAAATGAATTTTAACTTTTCAATAGTGGATTATTCCGCTCATGTTTGTTATTGTATCATACACTACTAACATAGTCTTCTGATTTGGAAAAGTATGTTTTTGTATGGGAACAAGTACATGAAAATTAATATTAGATAACATTAAAAATATAATTAGTACAATTACAAAATGGAAAACAAACGCCTCAAATATAATTTTACAATAAAAAAACGAAATAAATATTTATTATTACACATGTGATTTCCATGAAAAAGCACACGAGGCCTTAGCCGAATATGGTGTTTTGAATTAGTTATATTAAAATTCTTGAACAATTAAATAAAGACGTCATACTTCGCCTCAAATATCGTAGGAAATTATTGTGTATTCCAGATTTGCAAGATTTATTTTTTTGTGCTACTTTGTTTGCTTTTTCCTCTCTAAAATTCGAAACAAACTTTGTTTTTTGTTTGTCTAATGTGTTGGATTTTTTTTATCCAAATTAGGTTAGGATTTTTTTGGGGAAAATATTTTTCCTTTACTACACGCGTTTTTATTGGATAAATATTATTTCCTTTATTCCACATGTTTTTATTGAAAAAAAAATATTGTTTTCTTTATTCCACATTATTTTTTATTATGTCTTCATCTTTATGGTATTTTTAGGGTTTGGCATGCACCTTATAAATACTACTATTTTCACAAGTTTTGTATTATTGAAATATAGAATAAATATGTAGGCATAGTTATTGTATTTGTTTTCTCCATATTTGTCAATTGAATAAAATACTCAATTCCTCTTATTCTTTGTCTTTAATTCTCTTGTTTGTTTGCGATCATATATTTCAGATTGTGTCATATATATTACCTCTATCCATTTTATTTCCCAACAAGTGGTATCAGAGCTATTGATTGTAATTGAGGTTTTTGTTATTGACGGCAACCATGAAGTGTAAAATTTCGCACTTGGATCACAATATACTTGCGTAGATGGATTTGGATGATACATTGTTGGGATTTGACAAAATGCCCACAACTTGGACGATGGAGGGAAACAATAGAAGGATTGGAATGCACTCTCACAAATCCATCTTCATCTTTTTAATAATATTCTTTATGATGTTTTGAAGAAGAAAACAGCAGTTGCATTGTGGTCAAAGTTGGAGCAATTGCGTATGACTAAAAGTCTGCATCTAAAGCAGAGGCTATATGCTTATCGCATGGCAGAAGGCAGATTTTTTAAAGATCATTTGGCTGTATTCAAGGAGATCGCGCTGATTTGGAGACTTTAGAGGTAAAGTATGATGAAAAAGATTTGGCTTTAATCCTTTTGTGTTTATTGCCCGCTTCATTTACTTTGTTTAGAGACACGATCTTGCATAGTCGTGGCACTCACCATTGATGATGCGTAAGATGCCTTGTTTTCAAAAGAGAAGATGAAGCATTTGGTTAGATCTAAGGCGAACGATGGAGAAGGCCTTGTAGTTCTGATCAGATCGGAGAAGTGGTAAGTCGAGGTCAAATTTCAGTATTTAGGTTTGTTATTATTGCAAAAAAAAAATGACACATTAAGAGGAATTGCAACAAATTGCAGAACAAAAGTAATTTGACTGAAAATCATGGGAAGCAATCAAATACTTCAGATGAGACCAACATAGTTGGGAATTATTTGAGTTATGAAGATGTTTTGACGATTTTTGACATGAAATTCAAACCTGACGAGGGGTGAATTTTAGATACAGCTTGTGTGTTTCATGTGTTCCAATCGGGATTTGTTTGAAACGTATGAAATGGTGAATCAAGGTGTCATGGATAACAACGAATCTTGTCGGGTAGCTGGTATTAGTAGATTCAGATTGAAACTCGTGAATGGAACATGTAAAACAATTGATCACTTTTGACATATTCCAGACTTGTAGAAGAATCTCATTTTGTTGAGTACTCTTGATTCAAGAGGATACACATTCTCTGAAGGAGGTGGAGTCTTGAGGGTTTAAAAGGGTATTCGTGTTGTATTGAAGGGACGAAAAAGGTTCGAGTTATACATCTTGCAAGGTCGGACGTAATTTGTGAAGAAAAGTCGGCATATATTTAGAACTATGGTGGAGATTCAATTTGGTATTGTACCTTTGGAATTTTGTTTGGAGTCCATATCGAAGAATATTATTTAGTCAAGTTTAGAGAATATGAGTAATTTTACCATCACATGCGGTATCATCGTATTCAGTTGCTAGAGATAGACCCATTGGAGATAGGTATATGGATGTTGATTCGATTGCACATGCTTTTAGCATTTTTGATGGTGTTGAGACTCTCTAGGGGCCTTTTATGAAAGCATTGAGAATTGATTCTGCTGCACTGTGTACTTTAACACTTTTTGGTAATTTCTAATTCTTTGTGAATTTTGGAAAACCTTGTGTACGGGTTTATTTATCTGTATTGGATACCGCGGAAGAGGATGAGTATTTTTGTTTTAGAGAAAGTTTGGTTCTTGTTGAAGATTTCGGATTTTTCGTTGCTGTCGGATATATTTTTCAAGATGGAGAAATTTTTTAGTTTCGTTCGTTGCATCGGAATTTGTGTCAAGGTGGAGATTGTTGGATTTTTTGACCCAAATTAGGTTAGGATTTTTTTGGGGAAAATATTTTTTCCTTTATTACACGCGTTTTTATTGGAAAAATATTATTTCATTTATTCCACGCATTTATATTTGAAAAAATATTGTTTCCTTTATTTCTCATTATTTTTTTTATCATGTTTCCATCTTTGTGGTATTTTTAGGATTTGTCATGCACCCTATAAATACTAGACTGTTTTCACAAGTTTTGTATTATTGAAATATAGAATAATCGACTTGGTACTGTTATTATATTTTGTTTTCTCCATATTCTTCAATTGAATAAAAAATTCGATTTCTCTGTCAATTATTTTTTTGCCTTTAATCATCTTGTTTGTTTAATATCATCTATGTAGAACCCCAAATAATTTTAAACACCTTAGTGGCACTAAGACATGAATATTGGATGGCTAAAGTATATTTCAGATTTTTAGTCTCATTTGAGACCCATTTACGACATAGAAAACATTTGATTTTGAAAATGATATCTAAAGAAAAGTTGTAGCTCTTTGGTTAGTTTTCCAACGCACTTTGAATTACCTCAATCGGATATCGGGAGAGGAAGTTATGATAGAAATACTAAAGGCTGTACAGTATCAATCGAAGTACGCGGAATATAAAAAGTCAAATTCCTACACGATTTTCTAGCAACTTCTTAAACCTATAACTCCCACATAAATGGCACACGTATTAATGAGTATTAGGCCCTTCACTTGCCCTTAAGTTGTGAGATTTTCACCTATAAATAGGCCCCAATGCATATACATTTTTTACATCAAGACAAAAGCTTCTAAGCATAAAAAAGAGAGTTTTCAAGTCTAGAAAAAAGAGAAAGGAGAGGGAGGAAAATTAGATTTTCCTAGAAGTTTTGGTGCTATCAAGAAGTATTTTTCAAGCATCAATTCTTAACGGGGGTTTTTTTTTTTTGAAACATCAAAGGAGTGCATTTTTTAACAAGGTTCAAAGCATCAATCAAGGTAGGTAGAGTTGTAAAGTGTTAATTCGTGTTAAGTTATAAGTTTATAGCAAATGAAGATTTATGTTAATGTTTGTATGTTTAATGGTACCTCCGGGTACGGCATGTACTTCCGATCAAGACGTCGTGTTAAGTCATGACTCTACGTGTTTCGGATTCTACCGAAAATCCTACTATGAAAAGGTTTCTAAAGTTACAGCTTTGAAATGTATAGCTTGATCACGAATGCACCAATGATATCTATTGAGTTTTTTTAACTAACGGGTTTAACCCCTTCTCTACAGATTGATATGATTCTACCTTAGGCCTGGATGATGGAAAAGATGGAGAGTGGTACAACGAGCCCATGGAAAAACCCGGTGAACCAGTTATTTAGATTTATTTTTGTGAACGTTTTCAATGTTATTTTTTTAAAGTATTTGAATAACGCTGAACGCGAGAACAAGTTGTGTTTTCTTCAAATAAATTACGTTCCGTTATTTTTTTTATTCAGTATTTTATTTAAAGTATTCGAAAGGAGGTTGTTAAAATTAAGTTTTCGCTAAAACATATTCTCCTATGACTAAACCATCGGTTAGTTAAGTAAAGTAAGTAGCGTTCCGGTCTACAAGGGGTTGGGGCATTACAATATATTTCATATCGTGTCATATATATTACTTTCAGCTGTTTTATTTCCCAACATAATGTGCATTTGGCTTTGTGCATGAGCAATTTGGTTGCCTTCCTTTGTCTGCCATGTCTCACATATCACCTTCGATCGCTTCAATGGCTTCCTTAGACTTTTTGTTGAGCTCCAGCCAGGCGTCTCCCGAACACCCTCTAGCATCAGGTTTCACTATTTTTTGTACGTTTCCTTTTTATTTTGCTATTCTGAGGTTTGAGTTTTGGTTGAATCTGAAATGCATTGTATTTTTCTGGAATTCGGAGTCATATTTTTTATTGATTGATATAATTTTGTCAATAGTTATTTTATAGATTTGGTTTATAAGATATAATTTTGTGTTTATCTTGCACATTCTTGGATTCATCACCATCGATTTAATGCTGGAGAAATAAACATTACTTGGTTATAGCTCTTCACTTTGTAAGATGCATGTGAAATTTTTCATATTTTAAACTTGTTGACGAGGCACTGCAAGAATATTCAATAAAGGGTTTTCTGTAACTGCAAAGATCCCCCCCACTCCCCCCCCCCAATAATAATAATAATAATAATAATAATAATAATAATAAAATAACATAAAATCCCTGAAATTAGAAACACAAACAGAAAGGCCCAAAAATCAGGAATATGGAAAAAGAGGGAAGGAAAATCAATGCCTCCAAAATATGTATGTATACATCAGACATTCAGATTAAACGTAAGAATACACTTTCCTTTTCACCCAAAAGGAATAAAAAAAATGTAGGATAATAGAGTGGGAAGGATCTCTTTCCATTGGTACATCATTAACAAAAGACAATATAGTGGGTGCAATTGAAGCTGAAGTTTATAGTAATGTTTCTGGGCCAAATAATCACACATAATCAAAGTTCATTCATGGGATAAATATGAAAATAATTCTTTATTCAGATTTAGGATTTCTCATAAAATTTATTTGGAATTTTTAGATTTATATATAACTATATTACATTTATTCCAGGGATTGCAACGCATCTATACTGAGCATAAAATCAAATTATCGAAGGTATCATCCTCATAAGCTCCCGTTTCTACTCTATTTTTCTTGCTTAATGCTAGGGGAGAACAATTTAGTTATTATTATTTTTAATAAAATGTAGATTGATCTCATACTTCTCCCTATTTACTCAAAAACTCCTGGTGGACTTACAGGTTTTCCATTTAACCACTTAATTAACTTAGCATTTTGTTTCTCATCATATTACATAAACATGATTTTATGACTAAACTTTTGGTATAATAGATAAATGCTAGGCATTTATTATAAGCCAATAAAAGTTAAAGACTTAACTCTTGCTTGCAGGTCTTTTGTTGACTCTAACCACTAGGTCCTGAAGGGTCACGTGACCCACCAACTTTTAAGTTCTTTTTTTCTTGAATCACAAAATCAGATTTAGCATTAGGCATTTAGGGGCAGACAGAGACGCCACTGTTGACAAAGTTTTGTAATATCAGTTTGAAGAAACCTTGGAAAAACCTGCTGCACAAGTTAAAACCATCCAGCCGAAGAAGATATCATTGACTTGAACACAAAATTGTTCATTGTCTTCCAGGTGAATGTCCTAGATGGCTTCTATATTTTCTGCCATTCATAGAAGATTGTGAAGAAAATAAAGAAGAAGAATCCAATTTCATAAAGAATTGCTGCCCTAATGAAATTATCCAGAAGTTTACTGTTCTTAATCCATCGCCACATGAGAACCTTGTAGAAGTGCAGCCCACTGTCATTGTTATCTATAAATATAGTAGTTGTATGTATTGTGTGAGTATGGAAGAAAAAGTGTGAAATGGAAGACGCAGGGAAGCAAGGAGAAGTGTGTAAGAGAGAATGAGGGGGAAAATATAGGTGAGGTGTGAGTGTATTTTTGTGGTAGGCCAAGGTGCTTGCTTGAGTAAATTAATCGAAGTAGTCTTTTGGTGGTCTTATGTTATCCAATTAAATTGTGAATTATTTTTGATAATTAAATAACTTTATTTATGATTTAAACTCAACACGGCTTACGAATTAAGTCGGACCTATTCCTCATCTCCAACCCAGACAAATAGTGCCCCTCTAATTCAAAATATCTGCGTCCGCCACCGACTCTGATTGGCATAGGAGATGTAGGAGTTTCTCTTTTGATGTTTTGGTCAACTGTTGAATGTTGATGACGCAATTGGGAACCAAAGAGATCAAGATTTGGTGCCTGCGTTCCTAGAATTTGGCCTTGTGGAGCTGTGTGCTTCAACAAATGAGATCAGCAGCCATTTGATTATTTCGGAGTGGAGAGAAAGCTCCGAAGGTTTTCTATAGAGGGATGTTTCAAAATAACCAGCTTGTGGGAAGTGCTTTTGTGGAAACCGGATCCTATCAAATAAAGATAGAAACCAAATTGATTGTAGAATATTTACATTCCATAATTGGTGTGATGTAGAATAAGTATTGATTTCTTTCTTATTTTAGGAGAGTAGATTTTTTCCTTATTTGCCAACTCTTGTACACTATAAATTGTAAACCCTCTCATCGTATAATCAATGATGAAATAAACAGTACAATTCATATTTCATTATGGTATCAGAGCCAGGTTGGTTTTAACCCAGTCAATACATGGCCGAATCAGCTCCTCACGACAGGAGCTCCATGACTTCTGACTTAGATGTAGAAGCCACGTTTGCCATGAACACGGTGAATTGAAAACTCGGCCTTCCAACTCTCAATTGAGAAACTGAATGGGAAGAACTACAGAGAATGGGCACAGTCGATAAAGCTAATAATCGACGGAAAAGGGAAACTTGGATACTTAACCGGAGAAACCAAGGTGCCGGCCTCAACCAACGTGGCTCTCCTTTAGAAGTGGAAGTCGGAGAACTCATGGTGATTGCCTGGCTTGTCAATTCCATGAAGCCGAAAATCGGAAAAACATATTTATTTCTCCCAACTGCAAAAGAGGTTTGGGAAGCAATTAAAGAAATGTATTCCGACTCCGAGAATTTTTCCAGAATTTTTGAAATCCAGTCGAAGCTATGGCAAACAAAGCAAGGAAATCGAGATGTGACAGGTTATTCCCTGGAAATGACCGGATTATGGCAAGAACTACACGAGTACTGAGGAAGAATGGAAGTGTGCAGAAGATAGCGTGCGGTATATAAAGAAAATAGAAACTGAAAGGGTGTTAAAGTTTCTCGCTGGACTTCATCGCGATCTAGATGATGTTCGCTGTCGAATACTTGGCTGGCGTCCCCTTCCCTCGCTGCGGGAAGTGTTTTTGGAGGTGAGAAGAGAAGAAGACCGGCGGAAGGTCATGTTGAACGAGTACAGTGCGCCGGTGGTGGAAGTGTTAGGACTAACCTCCAACAAACTTGGGCCATTTGGATATGGGTTGAAAAATAGAGACGGTAATAGGCCTATTGTTGGGCCAACTAATGGCAATAATGGGCCGGCTGATTTGAACAGTGGAATGGGCTTGAATATTGGACCAAATAACTTAAATGATGGAACTTGGATGATGGGTTTATATTCTAAGGGAGGCACATCTGGCCAGGCCCAAAACAAGGAGGTCGGCCGTGGTGTGAGCATTGTCGAAAGCCAGGACATAAAGAGGATACTTGTTGGGATTTACACGGGAAATCAAGTGATTGGAAACCAAGACAAAATAATAAAAATCGTGGGTATCAAGAATCTGTTGATTACCAAACGGGAAAGACCGAGTCGAGCGGTGCATTCAATGCTGAACAAATGGAGCAACTATACAAAGTGTTTTCTAGCCTCCAATCATCAAGTTAAACGCACATTAGCCCAAAGAGGTAATTTTTTGAGCGCTTTACAGTCTAAATCTAAAATTCCTTGGATTATTGACTTGGGAGCTTCAGACCATATGACGGATTCCTACCATCTGTTCACTATATACTCCACCTGTGCTGGAAATCTGAAAGTTAAAATCGCAGATCGTTCACTGTCATCGGTGGCAGGGAAAGGGAGTATAAAAATTTCTGACTCTATAACTCTAGAATTTGTTCTTCACGTTTCAAAGCTGTCGTGTAATTTACTTTTCTTAAGCCAATTGACAAAAACCTCAAATTGTTCTGCTAAATTTTTTCCATCTTACTGTGTTTTTCAGGACCTATCATCGGGGAAGACGATTGACAGTGTTAAAAAAAAAGTGACGGACTCTACTACTTTGACAATGTTGATGTGGGTAAACAAAGTTAATTTACTATTTGTAATTCTACATCTGTTTTTAGCAATAGTGATATTTTGTTATGGTATTTTAGAATGGGTCATCTTAACTTTCAGTATCTAAAGCGTGTACTCCCATCAATTTTTATGAATAAAAATCCATTGATATTCAGTGCGAAATATGTGAGTTTGCAAAACATCAAAGTACATCATTCCCAACCTCCACATACAAACCATCCAAGCCATTTACTGTGATACATAGTGACTTATGGGGTCCTTCACGAATTCCGAATCGAACTCATGCAAAGTGGTTTGTGATGTTCATTGACGATCACACCCGAATTTGCTGGGTATAGCTACTAAAAGATAAATCAGATGTTTACTCTATATTCATCAACTTTTACTCCATGATCCAAACACAATTTAAAACAGATTCAAATTTTACGTATGGATAATGGCACCAAATACATCAATAGCACCCTGGGTAATTTTCTCCAATTACATGGAATAATTCATCAAAGCTCTTGCATTGATTCTCCCCAACAGAATGGGATCACCGAACGCAAAAATATACACATTCTAGAAGTTGCTCGAGCATTGATGTTCACTTCTAATATGCCAAAAATGTTCTGGGGGATGCAATTCTGACATCAACCTACTTAATGAACAGAATGCCGAGTCGTAACTTAAATTTCGAATCTCCCCTAAAAAAACTTCAAATACTGTTTCCTACCTCTCGCCTCAACTCCAACCTACCCTTATGGGTGTTTGGATGTACGGCCTTCGTTCGTATTCATTCTCATCGCTGAGGTAAAATGGATCCTCGAGCTGTTAAATGTGTTCTGATCGGTTATTCCTCTACTCAAAAGGGCTACAAATGCTATGATCCTTCCACAAAAAAAACATTTGCAAGTCTTGATGTCACCTTCTTTGAAACGACCCCGTATTTCAAAAAAACCTCTCTTCAGGAGGAGACATTGCATGAAGATCGGTTCCTAGACATTGACCTCATTTCTCCCGAACCTACATTTACCAACAACCCTATACCACCATCTAGTATGCCATTAACAGAGAACAACTTACAGCCAGGGGGAGATATAGAAAAATAAAGTAATGAAGACTTGTTGGTTTACTCGCGAAAGCCAAAATCAAAGTACAAAGAAACCATCACATCCGAAGCACCAGAAGAATCAGAACCGATGGTGGCTCCTCAAGAAGCTTAAGATATTCTTGACTTACCCATTGCTCTCAGAAAATCTACTCGGTTATGTACTCTTCATCCTATTTCAAAATTCATGTCATATAATGCTTTATCTACTAGATTTCATGCTTTTACATCTCATCTTGATAGCATAGAGATCCTGAAAGATATTGGAGAACCTTGGGAAGTTCTAAATGGAGGGAAGCAGTATTGGAGGAGATGAGGGCATTAGAGAAAAATGAGACTTGGGAGGTATTAGACCTACCGAAAGGAAAGAGACCAGTTGGGTGCAAATGGATCTTCAATTTGAAATACAAAGCTGATGGGACAATAGAATGGTACAAAGCTCGTTTAGTTGCAAAAGGATACACACAAACATATGGCATTAAATACACAGAAACGTTTGCATCGGTAGCAAAATTGAATACAATCCGGGTCCTGTCCTTGACATTAAAAATGCTTTCTTGAACGGAGAATTAGAAGAGGAAGTTTTCGTGACTTTACCGCCTGGGTTCAGTAGAGCTGATGAAGAAAATAAAGTGTGCAAACTCAAGAAGTCTCTATATGGACTAAAACAGTCACCAAGGACATGGTTTGACAGATTCGCAAAGGTGTTAAAAGGTCATGGATATCGACAAGGGCAATCAGATCATACTACGACAATGGAACCAAAACGATCTCAATTGTATATGTTGATGATATTGTTCTAACAAGAGACAATGTAGTTGAAACTGAAAGACTAAAGAAATGCCTTGCCACCAAATTCGAGGTGAAGGATCCGGGACAAATGCGATACTTCTTGGGAATGGAGGTGGCGAGATCAAAGGGTGGAATTAGTGTTTCACAACGAAAGTATGTCATTGATCTCCTAACAGAAACAAGGATGCTAGGTTGTAAATAGAGTGATACACCTATCGAAGCAAGAAAAAGACCTGAAGAGAATGGAAAGGAAGTGGAAAGAGATGGATACCAAAGACTGGTTGGAAAGTTAATATACTTATCACACACTAGACCTGATATTGCATTTGCAGTGAGCCGTGTAAGTCAACATATGCACTTACCAAAGGAAAGTCACCTGGAAGTAGTCTATAAGATACTAAGATACCTCAAGGGAACCCCAGGAAGGGGACTGTCTTTTAAGAAAAGTGAAAAAAGGGAGATTGAAATCTTTACAGATGCAGATTGGATAGGTTCAATAGAAGACACAAGATCAACTGCTAGCTATTGTACCTATGTGTGGGGAAATCTTGTAACTTGGAGGAGTAAGAAACAAAATGTAGTTGCCAGAAGTAGCGCTGAAGCTGAATTCAGGGCTGTAGCACAAGGAATATGTGAAGGGCTGTGGTTGAGAAAACTCCTAGAAGAATTGCATGTTAAAACAAAATTTCTCATCAAAATGTTTTGTGATAACAAGGCAGCAATCAATATCTCACTTAATTCAGTCCAACATGATCGTATTAAACATATAGAAGTTGACATACACTTTATAAAGGAGAAAGTTGAGGAAGGAACAATTTGCACGACTTATGTTCCAACACAAGAGCAAGTTGCAGATATCTTTACTAAGGGACTATCTCGTCCAACCTTCAACGATTTCATATGCAAGTTGGACATGATTAACATCTACGATCCAACTTGAGGGGGAGTGTGGAAACCGGATCCTATCAAATAAAGATAGGAACCAAATTGATTGTAGAATATTTACATTCCATAATTGGTGTGATGTAGAATAAGTATTGATTTCTTTCTTATTTTAGGAGAGTAGATTTTTTTCCTTATTTGCCAACTCTTGTACACTATAAATTGTAAACCCTCTTATTGTATAATCAATGATGAAATAAATAGTACAATCCCCAATTTAGATATTAGTTTGTGAATTCTATCGTACGTCCCCCGAGCCAAGTTCAGATCCTTCTTCTATTCTTTTCCTGGCGCAGCTGGGCATAGGAGAAAAGCTCAAGGAAAATGGAAAATCTAACTTGAGAAGCATTTTGGCTTCATGTTTCACAGTGATGCCAAGTTTTCTTTATTCCTCCTCAAGGTCTACTTCCTCAAAATAAGTCTGTAAGAGTTGACTGATTTCACTTAATGATTCTGCTTGATTTGATTTCGTGAAGTTTTGCATTCATCTGCGTAATGCTAATCACTCTAAAATGGGAAGTGGTCTATTGGTCTTTGATGTTCAACTATGTCAATCAAATTTTTTGTCAATGTATAGGAAAGTTGTAGCTATAAATTAAGCTTTTGGGTTTTGGGCTTCTGGAGGAAAAAAGAAAAGGAAAAAAAAATGATCTTTGATCATTTGAATGTGAAATTCTGGTGTTTCTTTGATAAAAGAAGGTATTAAGGTGTCAATGCGTAGGAAAATTGAAGCTATAAGTTAGGATGGCATAATTGTATGTGTCCACTACGAGCTTGTCAGTTGTAAATCCAATGATGATATTTTTTCCATTTATTTGTTTGTTTATGGACCGCTAAATTGTCATCCTCAGCCACATTTTTTATTATTGAACGGATTGCAATCTTTTATTGAAACCAGTATTCCATTACGTGGTGTAAAATTGTTCTGTTTCTCAATTTGTGAAGATCTTTCCTCTCAATGAGAAGATTGAGAATATAAATGATACTGGATAGTGGGCTGAAGAAGTGAGCTCTTCTGCTTTTAAAATCTCCTTGCACTTATTGCCTGGTCCATTGTTTCATGCACATACAGTTTTATCTTTAATTTAAAACCTTTGTGTTCAAAGTTTCATAATTGCTCTTTATGCTTAGCTTAGCAACATATTTGTGTATTATTTTGGAAATTGTTTCTGTTTGTCCTTTCTTAGATGTTTGTCCTTTTTTAATATGACCGCTTAATTCATTTTTACCTTATTCTAGAAGAGAAGAACCTCTGTCCAAATGACCCTTTAATTCATTTTTACCATTTCACGAAGGAGAGTGCTCAGAATCAAGTGGTAATTAGGAATTTTCGTCTAATTTATATGAAGTATATTCAAATTTGAAGTCTGTTTCCACCTTTTTATTTTATCTATAAAGGTTTTTAGGTTTCTTGAAGTAAGAATGTTTATTTCCTGGACCATGTTTTCTAATCCGTTACTTTTGTTTTGCTGATAATTATAGAACTAATGCACGTTTGAAAAGCCTGTTAAAATATACAATTAAGCCCCTGTTTGATAATCATTATATTCATTTTTAACTACACATTTACACGATAAAATATTTTGCATGTAAACTCAGCTTTTTCTTATTTTTAACCTCACATTCTTCTAAAAATAATTATTCAAAACATTATTTTCCCAAATAATGACCATCAAACAGGGTCTAAGAAGAATGCTGTTTGGATATGTTTGCTCTTGATGCAATGTTGAAAATGTAAAAAATTGGAATTCTGTGATACTGAATGTAGAATGAAAGGCGAAAAAAGGATTTTGTTAGGTTTTGGGTACTAACTTGGATGAAAAACTTCACCAAGCAGGTTTTGTTAGATCTCTCCGGTGATTTCTCCTCGATGTTACGTTCTTGGGCTGTCGACGATCTTTATTTTTTTGGGTGTTGGAGACATTTTTCTCGGAGCCTCCAGTCTTGAGGCTCTCAGTGAATTTTGTTTGGTTATTGACGAATTCTTGGGATCTTCAGTGAATTCCTTGGTGGGATCGGAAGGGATATCGGAGATATGGTGACAATAATTTTGGTAGGTGTCGTGAGTAATTGGTGTTTTGTTGGGCAGTTGGTTTGATTGGACTTATCCTCGAATTGGATGTTTTGTTGGGTTGTTGGTTTTGATTGGGTTTTTTTTCTTGAATTGGGCCTGTCAATTAATTGGCTATTTAATTATTTGATTGGGTTGTTAATTTATTTGTTCCGTTTGGCTGTGGGCTGTTATTTAATTGGATTGAAATTGGCTCAGTTTAGTTGGGCTGTTGGCTATAATTATTAGATTTTGAGCTATCATGTTTGGGAGAAAATTCAATTGTCTGCTTTAATGGGCAAAACTACACTTGAGAATTTTAGTTCAAGATGCTTGTTAAGGGTAAGGAATTGTGGGGTCATATGGATGGATCGTTTCAAGCTCCAATAGATTCCAGGGAGCTTAGTTCATGGGAGAGTAAGGATGCTCGAATTGTTTCTTGGCTATTGAGTTCCATTGAACCATATATGGTCAACAATTTTCGTTCGCCCACGACCGCTAAAGAGATGTGCGATTCCCTTAGACGGATTTTTGTAGTTGAATATTGGAAATTATTGACAAGGAGATCTATCAATTGAACAGTTTCATTTAGGTTTTCTTAATTTATGGAATGATTATTTTGGGTTGGTGTGGTCCAAGGTTCCTAAAGAAGCATTAGCAACTTTGCAAAAGATTCATTTTGAGAGCCAAAGGGATCAATCCTTGATGAAGCTACGACCTGAGTTTGAAAGTGCACGCGCTGGACTGATCAATCGCAACATTGTACCATCCTTGGATGTTTGCCTGGGAGAACTCCTATGTGAGGAACAACGCCTCGCTTCTCAACTTGGGATCAGTGAAGCCACCGTTGGTACTAAGATGGTCAATGTGGCCTATGTAGCTCAAGGGAAAGGAAAATCCAAATATTCGCTACAGTGTTACAGTTGCAAGGAATTTGGACACATTGCAAAATATTGTAAGAAGAAAATCTTTAATTATTGCAAAAAGGAGGGCCATATTATGAAGGACTATCGTGTGTGACCTCGGAATTGGTCTGCTCCCGCTTTCCATACTACTGTTCAACCCAATCGTGTGACTGCATCTTCAGATCAGTTGGGTGCCCAAGATCTTCAACTCTCACACCCGAACATGTTCAACAAATGATTATTTCACTCTCTCGGCCCTTGGTCTCCAAAGTAAAAAAATCTAGTCACCTCTCCTTGTTTAATAAACTCTATGGCTTCCAAACACGACTGGGAATTCGGGAGCTCTACATAATGTTTGTAAGTATGATGGTAAGCAATTATCCAGATAACCAATGGTAGTACTCTTCCTATTATTGCAGTTGAAAATTTGGGTTCTTTTACTGATATTTTTTTATTGCCTAATTTATCTGCCAATCTAATTTCTGTTGGCTAATTGGTGGATGATAATTGTGCTCTTTATTTTGATCATGACAGGTGTTGTGTGTAGGATCAAGCGTCGGGACAGGTGATAGCGAAGGGGCCTAAAATGGGACTTCTCTTTCCAAGAATAGGAGATTTCATTGTAATTTACCATAATTAGATAGCTATAATTCTTCTATATAAGGATACATGGAACCTCAATTGAGGCATTCGAAGGAAATCAAACTCAACACAATATGCGTAATAAGCTTCCTATTTTTACCAGTATTTACATCAGATTTAATGGTAAGAATACACTATATAAGAGATTATACTTCTGATCCTAATGGTTGTATGGTAGTGGTTTAATTACTATATAAAACTTTTAATCTTCTAGAGATAAGAAATCAAAGAGACTCTACATCCAATTATTTCCAGGATGCACTATGATAAATATTATGTTCCAATGTACTTTTTCCAAGTAGGATGAGTTCTTTGCTATGAAATCCTCAGTCCGATTTTATCTGGGGTTGGTGCTAACTCTTTCTTTGATCTTAATTGTCCCATTATGTTGGTTGGATATAAATATAGGAGGAAAACTTTGCTTGGAACTCATGTAATTTATTTAACCATTTGATATGTGATCTTAACTTAAATTATCTCATAAAAATATCTGCTTAAAGTTTAACACTGTATTATAATGCATTAAGCTAAAGCATGAAGTTACTTTCTCGATAGATGCCAAGCCAACGTTTTTAAGTCATGTAATTGGTTTTTTCACTTATTTGATACCCCGTCTACCATGATCATCTAATGATTATTTGCTCACACAAACTGGTGCCCATTCTTTTGGTTATTTAATGATAACAGCCTTTATTGGTTTGTGTTTTCACCATCTAAACTTTAGATGGGAGTCAAAATAACTTCTACATTGGGCATCAAGTGGTTTTCTATAAGAATTTTACTATTCTTGAAACTTTTAATCTTCTAGAGATAAGAAATTAAAGAGACTCTACATCCAATTATTTCCAGGATGCACTATGATAAATATTATGTTCCAATGTACTTTTTCCAAGTAGGATGAGTTCTTTGCTATGAAATCCTCAGTCCGATTTTATCTGGGGTTGGTGCTAACTCTTTCTTTGATCTTAATTGTCCCATTATGTTGGTTGGATATAAATATAGGAGGAAAACTTTGGTTGGAACTCATGTAATTTATTTAACCATTTGATAAGTGATCTTAACTTAAATTATCTCATAAAAATATCTGCTTAAAGTTTAACACTGTATTATAATGCATTAAGCCAAAGCATGAAGTTACTTTCTCGATAGATGCCAAGCCAACGCTTTTAAGCCACGTAATTGGTTTTTTCACTTATTTGATACCCCGTCTACCATGATCATCTAATGATTATTTGCTCACACAAACTGGTGCCTATTCTTTTGGTTATTTAATGATAACAGCCTTTATTGGTTTGTGTCTTCACCATCCAAACTTTAGATGGGAGTCAAAATAACTTCTACATTGGGCATCAAGTGGTTTTCTATAAGAATTTTACTATTCTTGGTAAAGAGAGAGACTATGAGATGAAGAATTTTTTGAACTACTAATGTGATTTAACTTCTTAAATCATTGGTAAGTTAAAAAAAGGAAAAGGGATTCTATAATAAATGAAGAAAAAAAGGGATCGATATCTACGTAAGTTTCAAAATCAAAATTGATGAATTGTTCACCCAATAGGTTGGGAGAGAAGTTTGCAACTGGATGAACAATCTCCTTTTTGCATAAATTGCTAGCACTTTCAGCGAGAGCCGGAGTCATTTGATTATCTTCTGGTAAATGGAAGAAGATAGAAGAATTTATTTTGAAACTACTGAGAATATAGCTCAAGTTGATAATGCAGATAATGTACCAAAGAAATACCTGTATTTATAGTAGAGCTGAACGGGTGACTTGAATGGCAAGATTACTTTCAGGTGATCATTTTTGAATACTAATGTAGAGGATGGACTAGAGTATGGATTGGCATCTGTATATTCTATCATTCTCTATTTTACTAATTTCATAGAAAGGAATTTTTAAAATGTTTATTTGGGGCTTGAAAAGATTCCCTAAAAATATTAAAACGAAAGTTTTATAAAAATAAATTAACATTAAGAAACATTTCGAATATTATTAAAACTGCATAATTAATTAAATTGATAAAATTATGGTTTGAATATACTATGAAAAAAAAAATAAAAAAAATTATCGACTCTTGACAATAGATTTGGGATGTAGTTATTAATTTTGGATGCATTGGACATTGGATTTGTTTGAAGTGGAATGAGATAATTGAGATCAATGTCTCGTTATTTTAAGAACACTTTGAACATTTATAAAACACAATCAATTTATTTTAAGAACACTTTGAACATTTATAAAATACAAACAATTTTACACTAAAAGATGGATAAAAGTAAAATAATTTTAAAAATCGCAAACCAAAAGTCTTACTCGAATACAATTTAATATTATGTTCGGCAGGTGTTTATATACATATAAAAATAAGTGGATGAAGTGGTTGGTAGTAATTTGAGTTTCACGAATTAGGTGAATAAAAAATTATTTAATTTTGACAAGAATTTATAATATGTCATAAAAGCATGAGGAGGAAAATTCTTTCACGGTGTATAAAAAGGAATTTAAAGATTCAAGACAAGAAATAATAAACAGCCAACCTTCTTTGAATGTAATTTCCTATCATATTTGAGCAGCCGCAAGAATTTTAGGCCTATCGTTATTCATCATCAAGCCACCATATTTGACTTCTTATCTTTTGTGTGGAGTTCATAACGACTATATTTTTCATTCTCATTTTTACAATAACGTGGCTCAAACGGGGGCTTAATATAGCAATGGCGTAAGTACGGAATGAAAACAGTTGTGGGGCTAAGGCCTACTGCTCTTTTTCGTCGATATAACGTTCGTAATAATAAATATTTATTTCGTCTATTTATTCTAAAATGTTATAAAATTATAAGATAAATATTGATGATTATGTAATCTTATCATTATGCATTGATAAGTCTTATCTAATTTGGAAAGTTTATTTCATTCCAATTGTAACTTTAATTTTGATCCATCTCTTGATTGTCCATAAAACACACTTGAGTTTTGAATCTTATACTCTTCTCTTTTCTCTCCAGTAACCTAGTTTACAACACTTCATCAACATGATTTTATCAAAATCAAAGTGAAATATTTAGAAGCTTGACGTACTCCATCAGCCACCAATCATATTCGGTAAATTGCCATCACGACCATGACATTCACATTATTTTTTCTTCACCTCAAATTCGACGCATCCACCCCCAAATTCTTGGGCAAAACCATATCCGAAATTTGTAGCATATCTACCGTACGTCCAATACTTGGCTTGTACTCCTTATCAAATTCAAATGAATTTGGGTGTTTCTTATGGTGATATATACAATTTTGGTCAATCTATGAAATCCTCATCATGCATTACTAAAGTCCAAACTAATTAAGGCTGCTTCTGTACACATCCTGTTTACATTTTAATTTTTTTTTATTTTTTTATCGTTTAATATCAATTTTATTTTTTTGATCAAGCATTCTGATATTAGATAAAATTAGTTTTGTGATATTGAAAATTAAGAGTAAATATGCACAGTTTTAACTAAAGCCTCCCTATTAAATATATTATAATAATTTTTTTATATTGGTTAATTTAAGTAATTATTAGGCCTTTTTATATTGGTTTCATGCATGTATTCTTTGCTTTATGAGTGATGAAAAAATATGTTTATAATGATTCTTGAATATGTTTATGTATGTAATTTGATTAAATATTTTTTATAAACTATAAATTCATAATTTATCACATTATTGCTTTTCAAGAAACACAGCTTTTCAAATATTAATATTCTACAAGAAAACATAATCTTTAAGAGTTAATATTTTAAAATAATAATTTGTTGGTGTTATTGAAGAGCACAACTTATTAATATTTTAAAATAATATTATTGCTATTGATAAATATTTTAGTTAAATTTTTCTTGCTTCCAAAGAGCATAATTAAATACGATCTAATATAAATTATATTTTTACTTTTGAAGAGTAAATCCTTATATAATTTATTATAATAACATTTGATTGATCTAAAGAGATGAATTATAATCTTCAATATTTCAGAAGAATATTGACATTTCTTTTGAAAGAGCAATAAAAAAAATACAATGTGCTATCAAAGTAGCACGTGTTTTGAAAAATATATTATTTTAAATTCACGTTTATTATTGAAGGAAAATATTTTATTAATGTCATGAGGACATTGATTATTTTGACTAGATTTGATACAAATATGAAATACTAGATAATTGTATGAAGCTTGCAACCTAAAATTTGTGAACTTCTACTCAAATTATGAGTATAATTTTCAAATTATACAATCAATACGATGTGTCATGTTAATGATAGATACCCTAAACCTGAATTTTTTAATAAATGTTATTTAAGATGTTGATAAATGATTTAATACTATTATCTGTTAAACTCCTTCAATTAATTTAATTGATAACAGAGTATTTCCCAATTCTGTTTAGAGAATGTTATTTATGCATCATGCAAACATCAAGTTCTCGAGATTATAATTGGCTTATGGTAATAGTCTAATTTCTTCATCTAATTATTTGATAATGCAATATATGTATAATTAATCCATCACATTTCATTGAGATGAAAAGTAAAGAATGTTGAGAAGAAATACGTAATTTGAACTCTTATCTCAAATGTGTGATATTTAATAAAGCAATTTGAGATAAGAGGACAATTAAGTAGTATGATATTGATGGTACGCCCAAAGTGTGATGATATCCAATTCTAATATAAAAATCTCCTAACGTATATAGAGTAATTAATAAAGATAGTCCCATTAAGATTGTGTATACTCTTTATGAGTATTTTGACATAACAAATTATAAAACTACGAAAGAAATAGAATCGGAATAAGAAAAAATTTGTCGACAATAATTTTGCATATGATGTACTGCATCATATTGTGAAAAGCGAGAAAACACTATTTTTCCTTCTATCAAGTTTTCTCTTGAGTTTTCTTGACAAGATTTTAACAAAATGGTATTTTATTACTCAAAATTATTTGTAACATTTTTTATATGTTGGCATTTTTGTCCCATCAAATTTTTTGCCAAACAAGGTTCCAATAAGATAGATATTATAGAATTAATTATAAAATGTAGAATGTTGTAAATTTATAAGATAAATATTGATTATAATGTAGTCTTATTATTATGCATAAATAAGTTTTATCTAGTTTGGAAAGCCTATTTCATTCCAATTGTAACTTCCATTTTGAACCTTATAAATACGGTTCTTGATTATCAATAAAACACTTATATTCTCTTCTCTTTTTCTCCCTAGTAACCCAGTTTATAACATAGAATTATATTTGAGGTGTTTGTTTTCTATTTTGTAATTGCACTATTTATATTTTTAATGTTATGTAATATTAATTTTCATGTATTTGTTCCCCATACCAAAACACATTTTTCCAAATTAGAAGTCTACGTTAGTACAGTGCATGTGACAGTAACAAACATGAACAGAATAATCCTATATTGAAAAGTTAAAATTAATGTACTCAACTGAAATAAGCGTTAAATTTCGAAGATTATAAATTCAAATTCTAGTGGATCACTAATTTATTTATTCTCGCAAACAATGATTGTGCTATAATTAAATTACTTTTATTAAATAATGCTATAATTAAATTACTTTTATTAAATAATAATAATAATAATAATAATAATAATAATAATAATAATAATAATAATAATAATAATAATAATAATAATAATATATGAAGATTCATTTATTTTAAAGCCAGTCAAATAAATATGGTACTTATTTCTAACAATAATAGATAAAGATTCCTTTATTTTAAAACTTATATATTAACTTGTCTTTGATTGCTTGTATGCACATCATGTGAAACTTTTAATTAAATTATCATGGATCATTCCCTTTCAATGATAAAATATTAGTATGTTTGTAATGTTTACTAAATAACTTAAAAAATAAAAGGAAATTAAAAAAAGTTTTAAACAGTTTTATGTTGATTTAATATTTACTAATTTATTCTCAGTGCTGATTAAAAAAATACTTATAATTAATTGAGAAATTCATTTTAATTTTGCTATAAAAAGGGTTAGAATTGGTTTCAAAAGAAGGGGGAAAAAATGCTTGCAGTTAATTAGAAAGGATGATGATGATGATGATGATGATAAGAATAATAATAAGTAAATTTGCTCGGGAAATGAAGGAAGAGATTCACTTGATAACATTGCTTTTTGCTCGCAACTCGTTACTGTAACATTGTTCCATTTAATCCTACCAAAGTATATCCCAATGAGTATAAATTCTTTTTATATCATTATGAGTCTAATAAATATTTTATCAATACTTTCAAGGGTCTACAAGTATTGCTCGTCATAGATGCATCTGACAATTTAATCTATATTTGGGATTTGCCATGAATAGGTGTTGCAACATGTTAACACAAGTTGTCTTATTATAAGTTATTGAATTTCATTTTTTTCTTTCTAAATTCTCAAATATTTTCAATAAGAATTGACAAGATTTCTGTGCAGATTTGATTCATCATATATTGAAATAGGACATTGAGAATTTTCAAGCTTCGAAAAAGTAATTATTTTATACATAACGAGTATTATCAAGTGAATCTCTACCTGAAATACATATAGGGGTGGCAAATGAGCCGACTAGCTCGTCGGCTTGCCTGCTCGACTCGTCAAGGCAAAGTTTAGGGACGAACTTGAGCACAAGCTGAGGCTTGGTGACTCGTGGGCTTGCCCAAGAATAGTGGCCATACAATTACTTTTAAAAGTTTTGTGATCGTTTTACAACAGTCACAAAACTTTTTAATGTCCCCACTGGTCATGATATTTTATTTTTTCTAAACTCTATATATATATACTCATTTCAATCCATTTTTCACATCAGTTCTCTACAACTATCTTCTACATTATCTACAATCTAATTATTTACTCTCAAATTTTATTTCAGTTTAGTTCATCCATTACATTTCTCATTTTTCATATTTTCTTACTTTATCTCAATTTTATAGTTCATTCATTACATATTCACATTCCATCTCTATATTATTATAATTTTATTTTGTCTTTATACATTTCAATTCTATTTCATACAATTGGATCCCAATTCTTATGTTAAGGGTTTGTTTGATGGCATCTCACCTATGACGTTACAATCTCAATTTCATAATAAATTTTCGATCTCAACGACATCCCCATTCTCGACGATTAGGGTGTTGACGATGCTCACGGGAGTAGTCGTCCACTTGATTTGGATAATATTGGTAAAAGAAGTGAAAGGGCAATTAAGTGTTGGGAACCACTCAATTGGTTTCAATCAATCGTACCATCGACGGAGTCTAAGAATGTAAAGCAATGTGTAAATATTGCTAACACACTATTGGCATGGCAAAAGGGAATCAATAATTCCCATTTCAACCGTCACTCCGTGAAATATAAGGCCAAACATGGGCTTGTTGGTGGAACATAAACACAACTGTAATTTGGTACTCCTTCCAGTACCAATTCTACAACATTTAGCGCATGGATATATTCGAAAGAAATTTGTCATGAAAGAATGGTGAAGTTCACTTTCCGAGCTGAGTTGCCGCTAAGCATATTGAACAACCAACATTTTACAAAGTTCGTGCAAGACTATCTTCCATCAAGTTACGTGGGGGTAAGTAGACACTCTCTTCTTTCCAATTGTATATATTATTTCATTAAGCACAAGAAATAATTGTTACACGATTTACAAAAATATGGCTATGTTGTATCATTTATCATATGGGAACACATAAGTAAAAAAGTATTATATAGATGCAACTGCACACTATGCCCCTATTTGAGGCACATTCCTTTACTTTTTTTTCCATTATTTTTTCTACAGTACTCATTCTTAACCATGCATTCTTCATTAAAATAATATTATACGCAAATCAAATTTTTTTTAACCACACATTCTCCATCAATCACTATTCCACAATATATTACTTCAAACTAAAGGAGCTCAAACCAGGCCTATATAGACCCCTTTGGGTTATGCATAAAAAAGAATTACTTTTAAAATAATTGAATTTACTCACAACGTTAACAACATATTTAATGCTATTATGCAAATTATAAAACAACATCATTACGAATCTAAAATTCGCATTTTTACATTTGATAATGCTAGTGTTAGTGAGTATATTATTGATAAACCGTGTAAGGTCCTTAATCCTGATTTCAGTAATTTTTTATTTCATGTCCATTGTGTGTATCACGTCTTTAATTTAATTGTACAAGATGGTATGAAGCATATTAAAGATTAAATGTGTAGAATTAGGGATGTATTAGTATATATCATTGAGTAGAAAACAAGCATTTGAAGATTTTTGTGCTCAATATGTAATGGAATCCAAATAATTTGTAATCGATGTGGGGCATAGGTAGAACTCTACTTACTTATTACTCGAATCATGTGAATGATAAAGTATTAGTAACTGAATTTAATAATTCTAGATATACAAAAAATGATGGTAGCAAATCTATTTTGATTGATAGTGATTGGGAATTGGCTTTTAAAGTGATTCTTTTTTTTTTTTTTTTTGGGACAAGTTTCTATGATTCTACAAACATCTTATTAGGGGTATAATACCCCACTAGTTATAGAGTTCTTAAAATGGTCCTACTTTTATTGCAATATTATATTTTATGGAACTAAGGTTTAGAAAAGACTAGGAAGACTTGCCCATATTATTTCCTTTAGCATGCGTAATGGAACACATGTACAATTTGAAATGTACTAAACATGTTATTAGAAAAATCTCAAGTACCTATCACTTATTCTAATTTAGGAAATACGATAACTTCAATGTATAAATTGTATACACAATGATTGGGTGCTAATATTAGTCAGCACCCTCTGCACTTCCTAATGCTAATCTTCAAGAAAATGATGGTGAATTATTGAATTTATTTACAGACATTTGAGATGAAAGATTTGATGTAGATTCTTCTAATATGTCTCATGCATATAATCGGACATCGGATGCATGTCAAGCTCCTCATGGAATGCTTGTTGAATTACATAGATATTTTAATTATTAAATGCTTAAGTCCATAAAACCTATTGATGCAATGACATTCGATTTACTTGATTTTTGGTGTCATCATGAACATAAAGATCCCATTGTTTATGTGATTGTTCATAATTTATTAACACCTCTGATTAGTATTCCTTCGGAGTCTACTTTTAGTGTAGGTGGTCAAGTTCTATTCGATTTCAGGAGCTGACTTAAAGAAGACATTTTGAAAAGCTTGATATGTATATAGGATTGGCAAGACGTTTATTTTCGAATACAAATAAGTATGCCGAAATTGCTTGTTGTCAAGTAAATGATATTTAATTTCGTCATGTTCATTCTTCGTTATTTTCTTAATAGAATTTTTTTTTTTTTAAATTGTACAAATAACAAGTATGAATCTGCCTACTCAAACCCATTGAGCTGGCTCGAGCCCATTACCATGCTTAGATACATATGAAAGTATAAAAAAGCATTTTTTTTTTACTAACTAAATTAATTAACTTTATTAATTAAGTGCCTAAATATATAACGAACAATCAAACTGGTGGGATTTTCTAACACTATATAGGTGTTCATGCTTAGAGACAAAATCCACAAAATATGGAAAAATTGTGAAATATTTTCCTCAAAAACAATGAATTTTCGTATGCGACTCCTTAGATGTTGTGCTCTAACTTTGAATCATATCAAATTTGTCCGGTTTGTTGGATATAAGGAGGGCAACCACTTACAAGATTTAATAAAGAGGGGGATATTATGCAATCAACTATTTATACTTTTTAAAGTTTCAAAAGTAATGTTATTCGTAGTCGTTCAATACAACATTCGTTATATGTGGCATACATATTGCATATGGTTATTTGATGCATTAATATGGTAATTATTTACTGATCACGCATCAAATAACCATTTCCACTGTAGTGAGTGACTACTTCAAGTCCCAGTTATTTTGTGACTACATTTTTCTTCAACTAATAGCCCTTTTTTTCTTTTTTAAGATAGCAAGCATGCGACACACACACACACACACACACATGAGCTAGCCTCCTTATATCATATTTCTTGCATGAACGAATTGAATTCCTCATTTTTTATCTCCTTTTCTTATTAATGATTGTTGGGTCCAAAGTGTATCGACAGGTTTTGTATTCAAAATGTAATTTAATTGAGTCGTACTTACAGATGAGTTGTCGGTAGGTTGCGAGTGTCTTTGGAAGAAGTCAAAATCAGCTCAAGAAGATCAAGTCGTCGAAATTTGCTCAAAGTCTGCCCGAGGAATGCTCAAGTGGTTTTAGCAGGGAGTCCGCTGCTTGATGTTAGCGCATGGAGTGCACAAGCGGAGGAGCCACCATTCGTTGTCCACAAGACCAGCACACGAGCAGTCATATTAATTAACTAAACCCTAGAATGCGATTTTGGTAGATTTTACAATCCCAAACACTTCATATTATAAATATACAAGCCATAGTCCATCCCAATTGTTGGTTGAGTCTATTTTCATTCAAGAAAATAAAGCTTTGAAGATCAATAACACATTCCATAAATCTCTTATCTCAACAACAAGATCAAAGCATCGAAATACCAAAAATAAAATCATTTACCAAATAGCCTTCAAAGTTTTGAAGTTGGGGAGAGCTGGTTGGAGTTTTAATTGGAGAGGAACGAGTTCTTTCTTGGTGATCCACACGGAGGAAAAAGAAATCCAGAGGTTTTGAAAAGTGCAGGTGGCACAATTGATGAGTTCTTCGGCGATTTAAAATTTGTGGGGTCAGAATCTATTAAGGTTTAATTGTGTTTGGTTCAACTATAAGTTAAATCTTTTCTAGTGTATTTGTTTTACAAGGTTTGTTCGGATTTTTTTAATCCCTGTGAAGATTTCTTCAAGGAGTTTATCATTCGTTAACAAATATTGGTGTGCTATACTTTTACTACTTTGATTTGTATGCTTGATTAATTAATTGGAGTTTAATTTAATTAAACTTGTTTATCTAGAAACAATAATTGTGACTTGTTGCTTATTATTGATTGTTAATTTTAATTTATATAATACACAAATTCACCCATCTACGTGCTAGTTCGGTCCAATTTCGTTATTTCAACAATATTGATTAAGATATTATTTGGTTTGGTGTTGAAAAAGATCTTTCAGCAAATTGACCGTATTTTAAAATTATTTTTGGTTTAATTTGTGAACACTAATTATTAATTTTTTTTAATAAAAGTAATCTAATTATAGCACAATCATTGTTTGCGAGGATAAGTAAATTATTGATTATTGATCCACTAGAATTTGATTTATAATCTTCGAAAGTTTACATTAAATTTAACTTTTTAATGTTGGATTATTCTGTTCATATTTGTTATTGTCACATACACTATACTAAAGTAGATTTCTAATTTGGAAAAATGTGTTTGGGTATGGGAAAAAATACACGAAAATTAATATTAAATAACATTAAAAAAATAAACAGTACAATTACAAAATGGAAAACAAACACCTGAAATATAATTCTAAAATAAAAAGACGAAATAAATATTTATTATTACGCACGTGATGTCGACGAAAAAGCGCACGAGGCCTTAGCCAAACAACTGTTTTACAGTCAAAGAAGGTTGGTTGTTTATTAATTCTTGTCTTGAAAAAGATGGACGAATTTTTAAATTCTTTTTTATGCACGTGAAAGAAATTTCCTCCTCTTGCTTTTATGACATATTTATAAATACTTGTCAAAAGCAAATAATTTTTTATTCACATAATTCATGGAACTCAAATTATTGCCAATTTATCAATCCACTAATTTTTATATGTACTAGTCAATGTTGATCCTGCATTGCGTATTATTTTAAGATATTTTATAAGTACTGTAAAAGTAATATTTGAATGTGCATGAATGTTAATTAATTTAGAACTAATATCAGAGAATATATACCCGACAATGAATGTTAAATCATTTGTTTTATTTCCAATTTAAGTAAAATTGGATGTTAATTAGCATACATGAACGTAAATAATGAAAAACATTCTTGAATGTGAAATTCTAATTAACTTATAACTAGAATTAATAACACTGAAATGCATAAATAAATATGAATATTAATTAAATGAATGCAAATGTTAATGTTAATTAATTGATAATTAATAATAGAAAATTCATACGATAATGAAAGCACACAGGCATGAATCTATCAAATGTACATGTACATTGATGATAATTAAATAGTTACATTGATGACAACTAAATGATTAAATAAATTAAAAATATATAAAAAATGGTATTATTAAAATAATTGAATTATAGTATGGTCAAAATCATTCAAAAAATGATTATCGCTTGATATGATATTTAATTCCAATTAAGAAAAACTGGATTTTAATTAGCATTTATGGATATGAATAATGAAATGCATTTTTGAACGTGAAACTCTAATTAACTTATAAATAATAATAACAACAGTGAAATACATAAATGAAGATGAAATATGAATATTAATTAAATGAATGTGAAAGTTAATTCATTGAAAATTAACAATAGGAAATACATACACTAACGAAAGCACTCAGGTGAAATGAATATGTCGAATGTATGGGGGTACACTGATGATAAATAAATGGTTAAATATATTAAATATATATATAGAAAAAAGAAATGCAAGATATTGTTGAAATAATTGAATTATAGTAGGACCAGAATTGTTCAAAAAATGATTCTCACTTGAAGTAGTATTTAATATATAATATAGACATAAACACTTGCCAAACATAACATTAAACCGTACTTTTGGTTTGTGATTTTTGAAATATTTTACTTTTATCCGTCTTTTAGTGTAAAACAGTTGTATTTTATTATTGTAAATTCTTTACTTTCCATTTTCCATTAAAATATTCTTAAAACCAATCAAGCAAAGCTGCAAAAGCCTGTAGTAACCCAAAAACGCATAAGGTGAAGTTTTCCTTTATATATATATTGAGTTATATTGATTTTGTGTTTTATAAATGTTCAAAGTGTTCTTAAAATAACGGGATATTGATCTCAATTATCTCATTCATTGATACTTTAACCAAATCCAATGTCCAATGCATCCAAAATTCATAACGACATCCCAAATCTATTGTCAACAATTGATAAATTTATTTTTCAGTTGTGCTATTCGTACAGACCCATTTGTACAGGCTGTATACAGATGCACACGCATGGTGGTCGACCCCACACATAGGGTCCACATGTGGAGTCCACCCCCATGTGTGAGCCCCTGTACAGACCCTGTGCAAAGGAGTCTGTGCAGGAGCTTTATTCCTTTATTTTTTTTATATTTGTATATTCAAACCATTATTTTATCGATTTAATCAATTACGTAGTTTTAATAATATTTGAGATGTTTTTTAATACTTATTTCTATAAAACTTTCGTTTTAATATTTTTAAGACTTTCGATTCTTGAAAGAACTCTTTAGTTTCAGGGAAAATCCATGCAGGCCCTACATGAATATTTTTCCTTTCTATGCAATTAGTAAAATAGAGAATGATAGAATATTCAGACGCCAATACATACTCTACGATTGTAGTCAAATATGACCACCTGCCTAAGAAATCTCGCCATTCAAAATAGTTATAGTCACCACCTGTTCATCTTTACTATAAATACAGGTACTTTGGTCTATGATCAGCATCATCAAGTAGAGCTATATCCTCTGTAATTTCAACATAAATTCTTCTTCAGCTAATTACATAGCTATTTCTTATTCTTCATCTTCTTCCATTTACCAGAAGAAAATCAAAATGGCCCCGGCTCTTGCTGAAAGTGCTAGCAATTTGGGCAAAAACGAGATTGTTCGTCCAGTCGCAAACTTCTCTCCCAGCCTATGGGGGGAACAGTTTATCAATTTTGCTTTCGATGCTGAGGTAAAAATCGATCCCTTTTTCCTTTTATTTATTATGGAATGCTTTTCATTTTAAAATTATACACTGTTCTATGTGAATTAAAGGAGTGAAAACTAGTTTGAATTATAACATGTTACTCTTGTGGAATCATACAGTTAGCCGAAAAATATGCCAAGGAGATTGAAGGTTTAAAGAATGAAGTGAGAAGCATGCTAACAG
>NC_036241.1:15315597-15333517 GCF_002742605.1 Olea europaea var. sylvestris | reverse complement strand
ATCTTATGCGGTCCATTATGCAAAAGAAGCCGTAAGCACCACGCTCTATGATTAGTGCACTACTACTATTAATTTCTTAGTCTTCTGCATTCTATTATTTTTATGCACTATTTATCCTCCTTTATTTTCCTGAATGCATACTAATTTGAACGCAGTTGAAAGAACTTGTGAGGACATACTATGTGGAAGCCAAGTGGTTCATCGAAGGATACTTGCCACCATTTTCCGAGTACATGAGTAATGCCTTAATCACATGCACTTACGTTTATCATACAACCACGTCCTTGTTGGGGATTAAATCAGTCACCGAGGAAGAATTTGAGTGGCTCAGCCATAAACCTAAAATGCTTGTTGCCAGCCTCATAATATGTCGACTCGTTGATGACATTGCTACCTATGAGGTATGAATTGCACTCAAAGTTCGTTGGAAGAAAAAATTTGTTCTACAAATAATTAGAAACTTTATTTCACTTATCTAATTGAGTTCGCCGAATTTTGTCTTATCGAAGGTTGAGAAGGAAAGAGGCCAAATTGCTACCGGCATCGAATCATACATGAAGGAGAATGGTGTTACTAAAGAAGTGGCCATCGATAAATTTTTTGAAATGGTTACAAATGCATGGAAGGATATCAATGATGAGTGTCTCCGACCAAGTTCCTCTCCAAGAGAAATTTTGATGCGAATTCTCAACCTTGAACGAATTATAGATGTCACTTATAAAGGCAATGAAGATGGATACACACAACCACAAAAAGTTCTAAAACCCCACATCATTTCTTTGTTTATTGATCCCGTTGTGGTCTAATATTATTTGGGATCAAGTTGGATACAAATTGATGTAATTAGACATTTTTTTTGCCTTAATTTGTGATTACTTTTTGTTTACCCTTGAAATAAAGCGAACCTTCAAATAAGCTGTAGACATTTGCTCATTACTATTAAATATCCATCTTAACAGTATATGTACTTTTGCAAATTCCATGTTTTATAAATTTTGCTACTTGGCTACTTAAAGTCTTATATTGATCATTAGATTACAATTTAGAACCTAAACTGAGCACCAAACAATATGATTAATCTTAATTTGCTCGCTGTTATGAACAAATTAATTATTTTCTTGGAGCTTCAAAATTCTCAACGTCGTATTTCAACATATGTTGAATAAAATCTGCACGGAAATTTTGTCAATTATTATTAAGAAATATTCGAGAATATAGGAAAAAAATTGTAATTCGACAACTCATATAATAAGACAATTCGTGTTAACACATTGCAATACCTTTTCATTGAAAATCCGAAATATAGATTAAATAGTCAGGGGCATCTATGACGAGAAGTACTTGTAGACCCTTAAGATCCTTAAAAATATTGATAAATGTTTATTAGTCTCGTAACGATATAAAAAGAATTTACACTGATTGAAATATACTTTGCTAGGATTAAATGAAAATATATTTCAATAATAGTTGCTAGCGAAATGCGATTGTCATCGAGTGAATCTCTAAGTTGAGATTTATTACGTGTTGACACACTTGGTCAACCCACTGGGGCCTACGGCCCACTCATGCCGAATCGCGTGGCACTCCAGCCGAGGTGGTATATATGGTCGAGGCTCTCATGCTGAAGCCCTGTGAAACTGGCCGAGGCTCTCATGCCAAAGCACTATGAAAAGTAGTTGAGGCCATGATGCCGAAGCACCATGAAAATGGAGTCGAAGCCCTGAAATGGAAGTATTATGTGAATGGAGAAGGTCCTGTTGGCCGAAGCTCAGTAGCCGAGGTAGCAACCTTTGGATCACAAAGCAGCACCTTCCATAGACACTCTCCCAAGAGATCTTCTGCACAAAGATGATATTTGAATAATTGATAGGACGTTTGTCATGAGTATAAATGTTAAGTCTTGTCACTAGTAAAGGCGGCTCTGCCAATCAATAAATGTATAGCAGGCTAGGTGTGGCTGATGCCTATAATTTGACATGTAAATTATCCGGATGAGGCCACGTGTTCCCCGAACTAAGGGTCACGATCTAACTGGTGACACTATAAATACTCCCCCATGTACCCCATACAAAAGCGAATGCAAAAATCAATACGAGAAACAACACTTTACTGAACTCTCTCTTATTATCTTGCAACACAATGCGAAATTACACATTTTTACATGTACATTTACAAACATCAATTGGTAATTATTATACAATCGATCTTCGACCATCTCGCCGAATTTCGAACGTTCTCGTCCTGTATCGTTGAGCTACTCCCACGCCCTTGATCTATCCGTTTTATACCGTCCATGTGTCTTTACGTGTTGGACTTTCGCTTACGTGTATGCGGGTGGGTCTGGCATCTATTGGCAACATATTCTGGTGTCAATAGATTGGCGTCGTCTGTGGGAAATCATATGATAACCACGAACAACCTTGTGGTGAAAGCTTGTTGAAGAAGAACATTTAGGCACCCCCTTGAAAAGAATTTGTTCTTGGAAAAAAACAAGGGGAAGCCCAAAAATCTAAAGGTCAAACATAGAAAATGAGTTCAAACGAGGATACGTCCCCCAGAAGGGTAAGAGAAAATGTGGGTGTGCCCCCTTCAGCAGCTGTTCTAGCAGCTCGGCACCGACTCCACCACCATCACAGACGAGGTGGAATGCGAGTAACAGCCCAGTTATCAAGAGAAATGGCCGGCATGACAGCCAACATGAGAGACATTGCTAGCCAGAACATGGCTACAAGGGAACTCATGACCCAAATGCAAGGCCAGGGAGGCTTCCCTATTTCTCCATACGCCCCCCAAGGGCACTACCAGCAAGAAGATGAAGTTCAAAGTCAGAGAGTTGTCTCGTCGGACTATAGTCGAGGTAGAAGTCCATTTGAAAGGGAAGTGGAAGTTAATGTTTCTTCCAACTACGCTTCTGGGCAACCCATCGAGGTCCCTTTGAATCATTATAACTTCCTACCTCCATATGAGCAAGAACGAAGATCTAGGAGGTTAGGTAGTATATTTGACAGAATTAGCCCTGCAGAACTGAGGCCCAGGCAACAACAGCCTCACGAGCCTTGGACAAGGCCACAACCCCCACCTCCCATGCCTCAGTAGCTGGAAGAAAGGCATGAAAATCCCCCCCATGCTGCACCGCCTAGAAATAGGCGCCAAAGGAGGGAAGGGAAGGCTAGGAACCTCTCACCAGCCACCAAGGTATGAGGCTGAAGAAAATGATTCAGATGAGTAGCAGAGGTCCAGTGACTTGGACGATGATGATGAGAACCTACCATTCTCGAGGGAGCTAAGGAGTGCCCATGTCCCAAACCACTATGTTATGCCCAAGATACCAAAGTATGACAGAAGAGGCGACCCTGAGAAGCACTTGAACGCTTACAAAACTCACATGAGCCTAAGAATAGCCACCCCAGCTGTGAAGTGCCGAGCTTTCCACTTAACACTTAGCAGAGCAGCTGAAATTTGGTTTAGTAGGTTACCACCTGGGAGTATAAGAAGTTGGCCCGAATTCAAGACCACCTTCTTGAAAAGATTCGCTGTGAGCAAAGAGGAAGAGGCTCCCATCCAACGCCTCCAAGACATGAGACAGGCACATGGAAAATCCCTGAAGAGCTTCCTATTACGCTTCACTGATGAGATGACATACTGTGTGCAAGTCACCGACCGTGAGGCGTTATCTGCACTAAGAGGAGGCCTGAATATGAACACCCTGTTTTGGGGGGACGTGCAAAATTAGGACCCCACCACTGACGCCCTACTCGAGATGATGAGGCGGGAGATCATCAATGAAGAATTGATTGAGCATAGGAACATGGCAAGTAGATGCCTCCCATCTCCGCAAAGACAATGTGCTAGAGGGCCAACTTCACACTTGATGGATTATCAAATGAACCAGGCCGAAAATGAGAGTTCTAGGCAAGCACTTGCCACCACCACTCTGAACGCAGTCCTGACCTTGGCATATAAGGATATCAACTCAGTCATCGACACCCAGTAGATGAGAACTCCGCAAGGATCCAGCAGGGAAAGAGGCCGAGGCTGGGGTTCGGGGCCTAGAAATAGGTCAAATTCGAACCCTCTCGGATACTGCATATACCACCGGTCCCATGGCTATGACACAGCAAATTGTCGAGACTATGCTCACTGTACCCGGCAGGAACCCCCCAGGGATAGAAATAAATCACCTCAGGCGAACAGGCCCCCACCTAGGTATGACAACGACCTAGGCGTGAAGAGGCCGCTACCCGTCAAAGGGATGTTTCCTCACGACAAAGGGAGCACGATACAGAGAGGCCTAGGAAAGTACATAGACATTGAAGGAGTCAGCAAACTTAGGATGAGGGCCCTATCCACGAGCTGGATACCATTTTTGGTGGCGCATATGTCGACGGTGAAACATGGGCCACAGCTCCCGTAGGGATCAAGTTTCACCTATTGTCTTCACCCAGGAGGAGACTGAAGGAGTTCACTACCTCCATTGCGATGCACTTGGAATGAGGGCGGTCATAGCCCGGAATGGGCTCAAGCGAATGCTAGTTGACAACGGTAGCTCTGTCAACATTCTGTTCGGGTCTACCTTCGACAAGATGATATTGGACCATGAGTTGACACCCACCACTACTCCCTTGTATGGATTCACTGGAGATAGAATCACTTCGAGAGGAAAGATCACCCTTGCAGTGGAAATGGGGGAGTCTCCCCAAACCACAATGAACTTTATGGAGTTTCTCATAGTTGACAGTCGATCGGCCTATCACAGAGTAATGGGTAGGCCAGCTCCAAAGGAATTAGGAGCTGTCACCTCCATCCACCACCTATGCATGAAATTTCCGACGAAAAATGGGGTGGCAATCGTGAGAGGCAACCAAAGAGGCTCTAGAGAGTGCTATCTGAGCTCCATCAGAAAGGTAGAGCCCCGGGACGTCCATGTGATTATCATTGACATAGTCATGGCTGATATCCCAGGTGATGCTCCCTTCAAACCGAAAGATGTGGAAATGATCGATGCACCACCCATGCCAAAAATATTGGTTATCAATGAGATAGACCCTCGCATAACTGAACACGAACCTCAAGCATCTCCAGTTGAGGAACTTGAAAGCTTATCAGTGGACCCTTGAGACCCATCCAAATTGTTGAAAGTGGCAAAAGGCTTGTCCATCGATTTGAAAGAAAAGATCAAGGATTTCATAAGTAGGAACCTTGATGTCTTTGCTTGGAGGCATGAGGACATGGTAGGCATAGACCCCAATGTCAGTTGCCACCACTTGAAAATTGATCCAAAAGTTGTCCCGCACAGACAAAAGAGAAGAGCCCTTAACTCTGAGAGGTATGAGGGCTTGAAGGAAGAAATTCAGAAGCTCGTCCAAAATGGCTTCATCAGGGAGGCCACCTACTCGAGATGGGTCTCCAACCTGGTTTTAGTAAAGAAACACAACGAAAAGTGGAGAGTATGCATCGATTTCACTAACCTCAACAAAGCTTGCCCAAAGGATAGCTTTCCACTCCTAAGGATTGACCAACTGGTAGATTCCACGGCTGGGCATGAGTTGTTGAGCTTCATGGACCCATACTTCGGCTACAACCAAATTTCTATGCACCCGGCCGATGAGGAACACACCTCCTTTAACACAGACAAATACCTTTACTGCTATAAGATGATGCATTTCGGGTCGAAAAACACCGGGGCCACATACCAAAGGCTCTTCAACAAAATGTTTGTGAACCTCATCGGCAAAATAATGGAGGTCTACGTAGATGACATGCTTGTTAAAAGTATGGAAGTTGGGGACCATGTGACGCACCTCAACAACACCTTCCAAAACTTGAGAAGGTATAGGATGATGCTCAACCCCCTCAAGTGCGCTTTCGGGGTCAGCTCCAAAAGGTTCTTAGGATACATGGTCAACCAACGTGGAACTGAAGCCAACCCTGAGAAGATTGAGGCCCTATGCAAGATGAGGTTCCCCCAAAAGCCAAAAGAGGTATAAAGCCTGAATGGGCAAGTGGCCGCACTTAGTCACTTCGTCTCCAAAGCTACAGACAAATGTCTCCCATTTTTCAAAGTGTTGAAAGCTGGGAAGAAGTTCCAATGGACCGAGGAATGTGAAGAGGCCTTCCAACTCCTGAAAAGGCACCTAGGGCAGGTCTCCTCCTCTCCAAATCGAAGCCCAACGAGATTCTTCAGCTGTATCTGGCCGTCTCCAATGAGGCCATCAGTGCGTTTCTAATTCGAGAAGAAGGGACGACCCGGCTCCCTGTATACTATACAAGTAAAACACTACTATCGCCAAAAATCGATATGGAGAAGCTCGCTTTGGCCTTGATCATGGCTTCCAGGAAATTGAGGCCCTATTTCCAAGCTCACACCATACATGTACTAACAAACTTTCCCCTAAGTCAGGTACTTCAAAAGCCTGATGCCTCGGGAAGATTATTAAAATGGGCGATGGAGCTAAGTGAATTTGACCTCGTGTTCAAGGTTAGGGCGGCCATCAAAGGCCAAGTCTTGGCTGATATTGTGGTAGAATTTGCCAATTTATCCGAGGCGGATGAAATCATGGGAAATACGGACCCCCTACGTGGAACTTATTCGTTGATGGATCGACTGGGGATATCGGTTCGGGTGCCAGAGTTGTCCTTATCAGCCCAGAAGGTCACAAGCTGAACTCAGCTGTGAGGTTCGGATTCAAGGCCACCAATAATGTGGCACAGTATGAGGTACTTCTTGCGGGCCTCAGGCTAGCTAGAGAAATGCAAGTGAAGAGGCTACTTATCAGTAGCGACTCCCAAGTGGTCGTCAACTCCTACTTGAAAATGGTGATGAACCTCGTCCCATCTTTTGAAAAGTTTGAGTTGATCCAGATCCCCTGTGTGGAAAATGTACATGCAGACGCACTCTCCAAACTTTTAAGTAGCAAGGACTTCGAATTACTCACAATAGTCCCAATAGAGCACCTCCTCATACCATCAACCGAGGCCCCCAATTTGATGTGGGTTGCCGGGACTCCTATCTGGATGCAGCCCATCGTGACCTACCTAAAGGACCAGGTACTTCCCGCTAATAAGCAGGAAGCTTACAAGCTAAGGAGTAGGTCAGCTCATTTCCTCTACATCGATGATATACTTTACAAGAGGAGCTTCTCCTCTTCACTTCTCTGATGCGTGGGAGGAGAAGAAGCTACCTACATGTTAAGAGAAGTCTACGAGGGAGTGTGTGGTAACCATTCTGGAGGTCTATCTTTAGTGCAAAAAATACCGAGACAGGGATACTATTGGCCTACCTTGAAAAAGGACGCCCTCCAATGTGACATATGCCAACTATTCTCTCCTATTCAAAGACAACCATCGCAAGATTTGACCGTGGTCTCCAGCCCCTGGACTTTCTCGAAGTGGGGTGTGGACCTCATAGGCCCTCTACCGAAAGGGTTTGGAGGCGCGAGCTTCGCGATTATGGCCATTGATTACTTCACGAAGTGGGTTGAGGCTGAACTACTGGCAAAAATCACAGAAGCAAATACTTCCAAGTTCTTGTGGAAAAACATTATATGCCGGTTCGAGATTCGTTACTCAATCATCTCAGACAATGGTAAACAGTTCCACAACAAGAAGGTTAAAAGTTTGTGTGAAGAACATGGCATCAAGAAGCACTTCTCCACACCTCACCACCCACAAGCAAATGGCCAAGTTGAGGCTGTGAACAAGACCATCAAACATGTCATGAAAAGGAAGCTTGATGTGTTAAAAGGGGCCTGGGTGGATGAGCTACCACAAGTACTTTGGGCAATCCGAACCACAACAAGGACCCACACACGGGAAACACCTTTCCTCATAGCATACGGAACGAAAACAATGAGTCCTATCGAGGTCGGACTTCCATTTCCCCGACGACTGCACTTCAGTGAAATAACAAATGACGAGCTCCAGAGGTTCGACCTCGACTTCATTGAGGAAAGAAGAGATGACGCTCAGCTGAAGCTTGCCACATATCAAAGAAAAGATGACGAAGTACTTCAACTCATGGGTGAAGAAGTGGTCTTTTCGAATCAACGACCAGTCCTTAGGAGAGTCTTCCTCTCCTTAAAGGAACCAGGCACCGGTAACTTGGGTCCAAATTGGGAAGGCCCGTATAGAATCAAAGAGAAGATCCGACCTGGGACGTATCGGATCGAGGACATAGATGGCAAGACACAACCCCATCCATGGAACATTGAGTACCTTCGAATCTATTATCAATGAATGTACTACTTCGCTAGATGATCTTTCTCAGCTCATGTAACATTTCCATGATTCAATAAAATTCTCCATGATTGAACTCATCTCGCACCACATCGTCACCTCGGAGGAGAGGTCAGCGACCCATCTCTGGGCCACCTCGCTTGAACTCTGAGGCTCACGCCACTTGCCTCCCTTTGGCGAGACTGAACGCCACTGGGAGAAGCCTCAACATGGATGAATCATCCACCATGTTGGGAAGCGTCGTCACCTCGGAGGAGAGGTCAGCGACCCATCTCTAGGCCACCTCACTTGAACTTCGAGACTCACGTCACTTGCCTTCCTTTGGCGAAGCTGAATGCCACTGGGAGAAGCCTCAACATGAATGAACCATCCACCATGTTGGGAAGCATTGTCACCTCGGAGAGGAGGTCAACGTCCCATCTCTGGGACACCTCACTTGAACTCCAAGGCTCACGCCACTTGCCTCCCTTTGGCGAGGCTGAACGCCACTGGGAGAAGCCTCAATGAGGATCGAACTTTTTTTCCTATGTTCACAAGGCCCAACCACTACGGGCTTTAGGCAACTCGATCAAACATAGCAATGTCCTCAGTTTAGCTAGAAGATGGTCCATTATTAAGGACACAGTTATTAAGCTTAAGTGTAATCTACTTGTTTAAGTCCAATATAAGTCATGGTTCATGTGGCTTGAGTACAATCTACTTAAGTGATTGGAGTTTGGATATTAAGTCAAGGTTATTAAATTCATCAATCAACCTTAAGTGTGATTGCTTAACGAGGTCAATGCATTTGGAAGAACAACATTGAATGAAAAAGATTATATTGATTTTCAATGTTACAAAAGGAGGCCCTGAGGCCATTACATCCAAATTAACTGAAAAGTAAACTATCCTAAGCCTCAGATGATGGCGGAGGTGCCTCAACGGCAGGAGCCTCCGCAGCTTGAGCATCAGAACTCTCTTCTGCCTCCACTGCCTCATCCCCAACCGCTTCATTAGCTGGGGTCTAAGGCACTTCATCCACAAACTCCAACCTTAGCTATGACAGGTCTTGATTTGGAAAGAGTTCCTCAGCCCTCTCCATCATTTCAGCATAGACATAATTCCTCCATTAGACTCTGAAGCTCTTGTACTCCTCTGTGTTGTGGAAGTTGGCAATGTAATCTTTGACTGCCTCCTCCCTCGCTACATTGGCCTCTTCCTTCACCTTGGCCATTTCGTCCACATACTATTTTATTTGGCCCTCCAAGAATTTGTATGCATCTTGGGTCTCGGCAAGATGCAGATTGGCCTTCTCCAAGGCCTCAGCAGTCACCTTTTGTGATCATTGGAGACCTCCACTTTCTTAGTAAGGGAAGCCACCTCGCACTAGGACTCATAAACCTCTTTCTTCAAGGCCTCGATCTGGGACAAGGCAGACTCCAGCTTGGCCGTATCTTCTATTTTTTAGGCCTTCGATTCCTCTACCTCGGCGCTGGCCTTCTTCAACTCCTCTACAAGGGAGGACACCTTTTTCTCCGAGGATTAGGTCCTCATCTGAAAATCAATAAGGACCTCCCTGCACTCCAACGTGAGGCCAAATATCCTCACACTTTGGCCCATAAGAGCCCTTATCAGGTCCACCGCGTCGCAGAAAGAGGCGTGCAACTGCCACCGATCCATCCAAAATTTATATAAACTCTCCGTAGCACTTCGGATCTCAGCTGGCAGAGCCTCCACCATCATCGGAGCCAGGACCTCCTCCCTCCCAACAAGGAAGTTCCGCGATTTGCCCTAGACTCTTGTGGGCCTCTACTTGGCAGCTTCTTCATCTACCTTCTCAGCAACCCTCCTCGCCACAGCATACTCGACCTTAGTACGCCACACCATTTCAACCTTCACAGCTTTGGAAGCGGCGTCCAGGAGCTTTGGCTAAGGGATTTCTTTCTCTTCGTGGGATAAAAGGTCCCAAACTTCCCTGATGAGCTAGTGACGTGCACCAGCTTCCTCTTCTTTGGCTCCTCAGGGACCTTCTCCTTTTCCCGAGGCTCCTTGGCCTTTTTCGGCCTCTGAGGGGCCCCTTCCTCAGCAACTCTGGAGCTGCTTTCCTTGGAGAGTTGTTCAACCTTTCCCCGAACCTCCTTTGCACCGCTTGACGCCCGCTTCAGGGGCCTCGCTATCACGTTGGATGTGGCCCTAAGGATTAAGGCCATGTCCGGGGTTGAGTACTCCCTCCTCTTGAACTTGTCTGCAAACTAAGTAAGTGCATCAGCATCGAAACAAAAAAGAAAAAAAAACGCACAAGTATAGAAGCCTCTTACCTTTAGAGGTCATCAATTCAAAATCAATGAAGTAGCGGCTTCAGTCGATGAGGTGGTCGAAGTGCTGAAGTTTAAGAGGTCTCTTGTAAATGTCCCCTATCACTTCAAACTCCTCCTTGCTCAACTCGAATCTTGTACTACTATCTGTATAGCAACCCTCAACAGTTAGAAAAATAAAGTTTGGAATACATAACGTAAACTACTTAGGCTGGGAAACTCACGAGCTTCGTAGTACTGGATTGGTACTGTGCAAGCCAAGGCCCATCCACTGTCTGCCACCTGCCTCTCACCCAGAACCACGACTCCTTCCACCCCTTGATGGAAGAAGGCAGCCCTACCACAAGTGGTGTGTGAGCCCCCCAAGGGGTTAAGTAATACCACCCCCTCGACTCCTTACCTATCACCCTAGGCTGGAACAAGGTCATGAAGATGTGGAGAGGTATGTCCTCCACAAGTGACACTTCGTTCCACAGGAAGTACGAGCCAACCAACTGGCTCCACCCATTTGTAGAACCTGGATCGATGACAACATAAAGTTCCTCAGCACTTCCCTAAAGAAGGGGTGCAGAGGACGCTTACCTGCCTTAAACAGGTATTAACTCACCGTCACGCACCCGACCCTCAGATAGAAGGTGTGCTTATGAGCCTCGAGTACTAGCATTTCCACATAATGAGGTATACAGTACCTCTCCTTGATTTCCCCCAGCCTTTTCAAAGTCATATTTGAAGGCACTCTGGACGCCCCCCACTCCTCACTGTAATCCACTGGCTCCTCGGTCATAGCATATTACTTGACCTTGGAGTTCCCTCTGTGACTTGCCTCTTCGCCGAATGACACAATTGTTTCCAATTCCCTACCCGAGGTAGACTCCTTATTAGAATGAACTCAATGCAAAGGATTTACTATGAAAATGCCTATGGAAAATGACTACGCAAACAGAATAAAGCCGAAAAATGAGAAGATCAACTGTTTGGATGTCGAAAAACTGGAGTTTTTAGCATATCAGATTGCTAAGAATAAAAATACAGAAAAATGGGGGTCTCTTACCTTTTATAAAGGGCCAGAACGAACCCCAGCTGTCTGATCAAGGCCCAGTGGATCTGAGCCCCTAATTCTAAACCAAATCCGAAGCATTGAATTCAAACGATTTTTTCAAACCTACGCTTCAGATTCAATCGTGTCCTCCACGCATCTCCCCAAACGCTTATGCTTCTAGAAGCTCCAGCTGTGCTAACAATTACAACTTCAATTTGACGACAGCAGATGCCTTAGAAGTTGAACGGTCCAGCCACCTTTCCTTAAAAATATGCGTAAAACAGCAAATCATTGACACAATTATCGGGGAATAATCTTTACCTATGAGCCTCAGATTTTAGCCTCCACAAGCCTCGTAGGTTCGGTTTCTCAACCACCTCGACTTCATCACATTTCTGCCATAGCAAGCCTCACAGGTTCGGTTTCTCAACCACCTCAACTTCATCACATTTCAGCCTAGCAAGCCTCGCAGAATCGGACTTAACCACCTGGGCTTCATCACATTTCAGCCATAGCAAGCATCACAGGTTCGATTTCTCAACCACCTCGGCTTCATCATTTTCATCACTCGTCGACAACAACACATCTCTAACTCCAACCATGATATAAATATCTATACTAGGACTTGGGGGACTATTATTTGGGGTACAAAAATTTCTTTCAACTTAACTGATTGGCATTACTTCATCAAAGTCCTCGCATTACATAAATGACTATACTTGGACTTGGGGGACTATTGTTACATGTTAACACACTTGGCCAACCCACTGGAGCCTACAGCCCACTCATGCCAAACCATGTGGCACTCCAGTCGAGGTGGTATATATGGCCGAGACTCTTATGTCGAAGCCCTGTGAAAGTGGCCGAGGCTCTCATGCCAAAGCACTATGAAAGGTAGTTGAGGCCATGATGCGGAAGCACCATGAAAATGGAGCTGAAGCTCTGAAGTGGAAGTATTATGTGAATGGAGGAGGCCCTATTGGCCGAAACTCAGTAGCCGAGGTAGCAACCTCCGGATCACAAAGCAGCACCTTCCATAGACACTTCTCCAAAGAGATCTTCTGCATAAAGATCTTACTTCAATGATTGATAGGACGTTTGTCATGAGTGTAAATGTTAAGTCTTGTCACTAGTAGAGGTAGCTCTACCAATCAATAAATGTATAGCAAGCTAGGTGCGGCTGATGCCTACAATTTGACATGTAAATTGTCCGGATGAGGCCACGTGTTCCCCGAACCAAGGGTCACGATCTAACTTGTGACACTATCAATACTTCCCCATGTACCCCATACAAAGACGAATGCAAGAATTAATACAAGAAACAACACTTTACTTAACTCTCTCTTATTATCTTGCAACACAATACGAGTTTACACATTTTTACATACTCATTTACAAACATCGATTGGTAATTATTGTACAATCAGTCTATGATCATCTCGTCGGATTTCGAACGTTCTCGTCTCACATCGTTGAGTTACTCCCACGCCCTTGATCTGTCTATTTTAGACCGTCCACGTGTATTTGCTTGTTGGACTTTCGCTTACGTGTGCGCGGGTGGGTCCGACAGCTATTGGCAACATATTCTGGTGTCAACAAGATACATTTGACATATATAAAAAGCATATTTTTTGGACAAACTAAACTAATTAATTCCTAGATAATTGACTAACAATCAAAGTGGTAGAATTTTCTTATACCATATAGGTGGTCATGGTTATCAGAGACAAAATCCGCAACATATGGAAAAATTGTAAATATCTTCCTCAAAACAAAAGATTTTCACATGGATCTCCTTAGAGGTTATGTTCTTGCTTACTTTGAATCGTACTATTGCGGATTTGACAGTAATGAAATAAAATTAAAAAAACAGAATAAAGAACACCACGGGCAGAAGAAGAGAAGTCTACTATAATCAATAGTAATTGTATATACAATAAGATCTCAATACTCTTAACTAAAATCTAAAGCTCTCGAGATATTGTATGAATGTTATGGGAACAATATAAGTTGTGGCTTACAAATATATAAGCCTAGAAACCAAGTTGAAGATAAATAGGAGTCCAAAACGTGAAAATGGGTTGGGTCAAATAACCGTGTCGCTCGGGAGATGGGCGCGCGGAAAGTATCTTTCAAAATATATTGGTGTCGTTCGAATAGCCAGCTAGAGAAAATTCAGCGACTTTTCTTCTTGGTCCATAATTTTGATTTCTTCAAGACCACTTTAATAAGGACTCTAATATCCACGAGAATTTAGTTCACATTACAACAAATCTCCACCTTGAACCAAATTTCAAGACTAGGAATTTAAAATTAAAAAAAAAAACTCCAAAGTGAACATCACTCTTCCTCTTCCAAACAAGTCTCAATGGACTAAATCAATGACAAACACCAATTAAATTCAAGCAATGTTCGAACTTAGCAATGGGAAGTGATTTTGTCATCATATCAGCAGATTATCCTCGGTATCAACCTCACTCACTACAATATCACCACAAGCAATCACTTCACGCACAAAATGATATCTCACATCAATGTGCTTAGTCCCCTCATGGAACATTTGATCCTTAGTCAGAACAATAGCACCTAACTATTACAATATACTATAGAAAGTTGCAAGTCTTCATGATTTCACGAATCAAACTCCTTAAACACATAGCCTCCTTACATACTTCTATAATGGCAATGTATTCTACCTTTGTTGTAGAGAAAGCTATTATATTTTACAATGTAGCTTTCCAGATGATAGCATAGCCTTCAAGGGTAAACACATACCCTGTAAGTGATCTCATTTTATCAAGGTCCCCTGCATAATCTAAATCCGCATACCTAGTGACTCCAATTGTATTTCGACCAAAATACAAGCAAGTATTAGTTGAGCAGTTCAAGTATTTGAATATCCATTACACTACTTTCTAATGTTTCTTGTTAGGATTTGTCATGTACCTACTAACTGCACTGATTGTATGTGCCAAATATGGTCTTGTATAGACCATAGTATACATAAGAAAACCTACTGCACTGGAATAAGGAACTTGAGACATATAATTAATGTTTTCATCTAATTGAGGACACAATCCAGATGATAATTTGAAGTGGGCAGCCAAGGAAGTATTGATAGTCTTAGGTTCGACATATTGAAATTTTGAAGCATATTCTCAATGTATCCTTTCTGACTCAAATACAATGTCAATCTTTATTTTTCTCAAGATTTTCATACCAAAAATTTTCTTGGCTGCACGATCTTGAGCAAGCCTAGACGACACTTAGGCATAAAAATGTATTTTCTTATTTTTAATTATTTTAAAAATCATTTGATAATTAAAATAATACATATCAAACATCTAAAATTATAAACTATTACATTTACTTAATAATTCCTACCATTAGTCAATTATACAATTTTTCCTACTTTGTATCTGGGATACTTCATTTAATTTCCTCTACAGTATTGGGCTTTGACAGCACTTATCATGCACTTCTGGAACTCGAGACACTTGAGATCAATTATACAACTTTTAAGTTTTCGAAATGTAAAAATTAAAATATTTTTCATAGTTTTAATTTTCAACTAGACAAGTCCTATCTAATAGGTTTATAGGAACTCCATACATGCATTTGAAGTTTGCAACAAAATAACGAGTTTCAAGATGATAATTACATAATATAGATTGTATCATAGCTTAAATCTTATTCAACTATTTAGATAAAGTCATTTTTAACTTTTGTACATATAAATTTTTTGAAAAACTTGAAATTAAAGCCAAATGAAAATTATTTTTAAAAATAAAAAAATCAATAAGCTAAAGCCAATTAAAAATCTTTTAAAAGAAAAGGAAAAAAATAGAAAATAGAGAAAGTAATAAAGCGTGTCGAGGGAAGATAAAAGAGAGGAAGGAAAAAATTCAGCCATTTAGAAATTGGAAAAAAAAAAAAGCGTCTAGGCCTGAAATGAGGCGTTTTGCCAGCGCTGCCTATTTGAGTTTTTTAGAATATTGATTTAAAGATAAAGAGACAGTTGAAGTATTTAAACATTTTTACTCTCTAAATTTAAAGGTGGTCTCTAAATTGCAAAATATATTCTTTCAAAGTGGTATCGTGATTGTAGTCACCTGATTGGCTCTTATTCTACGAGTGCTAGAAGACTTTATTATTAATTAAATAAACATTCAATCCAGCTCTCAGCCTGCACATAAAGGGCAGAAGTCGACAAAATCAGTTTGGTTAGACACTACATATTGGAAATAAATTCTCCCCCACACCTTGGGAATGTTAACAATTGTTGTATTTTGACATAATTTTAAGTGGGATCACTTTTCCTCTTTACAAGATTAAAGTAAATTCTTATTTACCTTCGCAAGAATTCGAAATCGTACATTCACATGATCAAAATGATACTTGAACGAAAAGAAATTAAAACTCGAAGTTCATCTCACACACATAGGAACCTGATGCACGGCGAGTTGGAGTTTGAAGTGTGCTCTATATTCCGCTTAGCAGTGAAGGGTGGACCCGGACTTTTTATATCGTGGAGTCAAAATTTAAAGTGTAAAATTTTAAAAACAATATAATATTAATGAAAACAATTATATCATTATCAATATTATTAAATGAATTTTGCTACGTGTAGAGTTTTGTTCACCATTTCGTTGACAGATGTTGAGCTGACGGCAAGTTGAGCATAGGAAGTAAATAAATTGAAATAAAATTCATTTTTAATTTAGGAAATAAATGAAATTTTAATTCGAAAGTAATTCAAATTACATTTAATTCATAACGATCCTAAAATTTTTGAGGTCATATGCTATTTAAAATTTCTTAATAAAATGATGTAAATTATATTGAAAAATTTATCATGTAAAAATAATAAATATTAAAGAAATAATTGAAATTCTTTAAAAAAGAAACGAGTTAGACGTCTTTTTTAAGGCATAGTTTGACACCTATTTAATTATATTCGATATCCATTTGGGCCATTCAATATGACTACAACATAGCTCTCGAAATGAGTTTCTAAATAATGCAGGCCATTTGTGGATTCGGATAATATATGATCATCGGCGAATTTTGGAAGTTAGCATATTATTGAAATAAAATTCATTTTTAATCTAGGAAAAATGAAATTTAAATATAATGCAGAAGTATTTTGAAAGTAATTCAAATTACATTTAATTCGTAACGATCCTAAAATTTTTGAGGTCATATGCCATTTAAATTTTTTTAATAAAATGATGTAAATTATATTGAAAAATTTATCATGCAAAAATAATAAATGTAAATGAAATAATTAAATTTTTTTAAAGAAAAGACGAGTCAGACGCCATTTTTAAGGCATACGTTTGACACATTTAATTATTTTCGATATCCATTTAAACCATTCAATATGACTACAACGTAGCTCTCGAAACGAGCTTCTAAGCCCTTGTTTGAGCCCCATTCTTTTCAAAAATGAATTTTTTACAGTACTTTAACATTATTTCAACCACACATTTTTCAATAAAATAATATTAAACGTAAATTCAAAAATTTTTCTTAATTTTTAACCACACATTTCTCATCAATACATTATTCAAAAAATCATTCTCTTCCTTAAAATGGGGCCCAAACAAGGGCTAAATAACGTAGGTCATTTGTGGATTCAAATAATATATGATCATTGACAAATTTTGAAAGTTAACATATTATCGAAATTCTTGAAATATTAGTTTGGAACGACCTATTTTGATGCGTTGTAACTTTTGTTACGGTTGGTCATTTTGCATGCCATTAACGAGCGAAAAACTAGGCCATGAATACTTCGAAATGGTACTAAAAATGAAATATTTATTTAACATCCCGTAATATGTATGTCAAAGGAGGTCGTAAAATAGTCAAAACACCATTTTTGGAAGGAAAAAAAAAAGAGTAAAACCAAAAATTTTGTGGGGTCAAATGACCCCACATGACCCCATGTGGTTCCGCCCATCATCCAAGACTAGTATGTCTGTAAGTTGAAGATAGTAGCATATACTTCAAGCCTATGGTCAAATGCCGCATTATACAGAGCCATTGATCCATCTCTGTCAGATGGTTAAGCAATAATCAAATATTAGCACGACGAAAGAATGTACATTGAATTTGTCATTTACTGTTATACACGAAAAAGCGCACGAGGCCTTAGCCAAACAGCTGTTTTGATTCCAGTACTGTACGCCATTGCTATATTAAAATTCTTGCGCCAGCCCAAATATGATAGAAAATTACATTCAAAGAAGGTTGGTTTGCCGATAGAAAATTCCATTCAATGAAGGTTGGTTTGCAGGCCCCACATAACATTCTAAAATTCCTTTCTATGCAATTAGTGAAATAGAGA
>NC_036241.1:15312569-15315497 GCF_002742605.1 Olea europaea var. sylvestris | reverse complement strand
ATGGGAATTATTTTATGATCCGTTGGTGCAATACATAGAAATTAGTTACTCAACAAGGGATGCATCTACTGATGGTAATGACTTAGGAATGAAGAAAGCAGTGGATTTCATCTTAGCTTAAGAAGCTGACACACCTGACAAAAAAAAGAGCTATGTAGATAGGCGTTTGAAACTTCCAAACATTGCCAAACCAAAAAAGGTCTTGAAGGCCATACCAAGGTCAAAACAACCTAAGTTTGTTCACCATCTTACAATGAAGGAAAATACAAAGCCGAAGATAAAGTTCAGAAACAAGATAAATGTGCCACCTAAGGATCCACCGTAGGCGTTGCAGTTGACTCAAGCTAGTGACTATAAAGAAGCGCTTCTTGGGAGGCAACCTAAGCGTTCTTACCTTTTCACTCATTTTATTTTATTTTTATTTTTTTTAAAATTATAGGAGAGTTTATTTCATTTCATATTTTTTTTATTTAGGAATTCATCAGCCCTGCCTCGTCTCTCTTAGGTCTTTGAGCAGTCAAGTTAGTTATTAGATGTTCGAGCTAAGTAACACTTGTTTCATGAATTTAATATCTACATTTTGAATTTTCAGAAACTTGACGTCGTGGAACAATCAAACCAATTGACGAAGAGTGACTAGATAAATATCAAGTTTGGGGAAGAAACTAGAAGAAGTATCAATCAAGTCCAGCATCATAGCACCAGACCATCATTGGCAATTCAGACAATTCAAGGAAGTTTTCATCCTTTTCTTTTAATTTAACACTGGGGACAATGTTTAGTTTAAGTTTGGGGGTGTATCATAAGTTTTCTAATTGCCTACATATTTTTTTATTATTTTGTGTATCTTGTGTGATTTGTGTGCATTTTTTTTTTAATTTTCTTATTAGTGTGCACTGTTAAAAAAAATTGTATTTTGTATGCTTGTGTGAGTTAGATAGCCTTACCGATATTGATTTGTATAATTGAGAACATGTGTTGATTTATGAATTGTCAATAAGTTATGTGCTTGAGTTAGATTTTTTCTTATTCGTGTGAAACAAAAATTATTTTTGCACGTGAGTTGATTGTAGTGTTGTACATGAGTGAGTTGATTCACGTTTATATGTTAGATTAGAGAACTTAGATGCAAAACCCAAACAATCATAAAACATTATTATACCCTTAAACCAAATATAGGATGTTTGGATGATTGCACCGTTGTAGGAAAACTTGGAGATACGTGTGGATTCCGTGTGTGCTAATTTTCGTGTGGACTGTCTGAGACTAATATGATGAAAATTGGGTGAAAATCTTAAGTTAGAGGTCAATTTTTAAGAATATGTGGTTAATAAGGGGCATTGCACTAATTACTACAAAAAAAAAAAAGATCCCAATGATGACAATCATAATAATCTCATTGTGAATCGTCTCTTTGTAGCTTTTATGACTTGAGTGATTAAGCCTACAACTATTTAAAACCTGATGCCCTATAGTCATCTGATTTGGGAGTCATCAGCCTAAAGCTCGCTATAAGGGTCATTTAGAAAGTTTAATGTAGAGACGTCTGCACAAAGGATGATTAAAGAATAAATTTATATTGAAAAAAATAGACATCACATGCATTGATTAAGCCCTAAACACTTGTTTGAGAGGATTAGGCTTTTGACAAGAGTTTAAGTAACTCGGTTGATTCTAGGAAATTGAAGCAGTCAAAAATAAGGAAAATCCTCATTTATTGATAAGTTGAACTACAATTAGTAAAATCTAACCAAACTTGAGCAGTGTAAGAAACTAATATTGAAAATCAACCTTAGATTACACCATTGGAAAGAGAAAAGAAAACAAGTTTGGGGGTGTGTGAATCCCACGAGCGAAATAAAGAAATATTTGACTTTTAAGGTTGGGAATTGAATCAACTTATTATTATATAGTGTTGCACTTAACTCTTCACACACACATACCCGTTTTGCATTAAATATGTAAGAATTCAGCTTGTGCATTATAACTTTGAAGTGATTCATGACATGCATGCTATGTTTTTAATTCTGGACTATAAAAGCAAGATATCTAGCTAAAAAATTGTTCTCACGTGATTCTGTAGGTTTTAATTGAGTTTGTGTGTTTGTTTGTTATTCTCTTTAGTTTGTGTTTGCTCGAGGACAAGCAAAATATTAAGTTTGGGGGTATTTGATGAGTGCTCTACACTCATGATATTTATGCCACCTAATTTGTTATTTTGCTACTCTTGAGAGTGTTTTAGAGCTTTTTAATGTGTGTTTTGATGTTGTGATGTAGGTTGATGGAGCTTTTTAATGTGTGTTTTGATGTTGTGATGTATGTTGATGAAATTGAAAAAAATAAGCAAAAGTTGGCGAAATTGGAGAAAATGGCCAAATTGTAAGAGATCCAAAGTTTGGGGACTAAAGTGTAAATATTGAAAGTTGTGTTGAACCTCGCAATGAAGATCCGAGAATGCAAGGAGTCAATTGGATGAAAAAAAAGATGTCAAAGGGATCAAATTTAGTCAAAATATGATGACAAATCAATTTCCAACAAAAAAGTTATGCCTCGGAGTTTCAGCCTCATATTGAGACCCATTTTTATCATAGAAAACGATCGAGTTGATGAATGATGTCTGAAGGAAAGTTGTAGCCCTTTGAGTTAGCTTTTCAGTGCATCTTGAATCACCTGAATTGGACATCGGATGCAAAACTTATGCTAAAAACACTAAAGGATGTGCAGTTTGTCATTTCGATCGAGCCAAGCGCCGTAGCGCCCATCTTGGGTGCCGCAGCGCCCGTATGACTGAAAATTAACAGAATAGGCGGCGCCGCAGTGCCCATATGTGGTGCCGAGGCTCCAGATATGCAGAGAACGCATTTTTTATGTTTTTGGACTCTTTTATTAGCCCAATTCAACCCTATTTCGTCCAAGACCCCTAACATG
>NC_036241.1:15305508-15308915 GCF_002742605.1 Olea europaea var. sylvestris | reverse complement strand
ATTGGTTGCAGATACAAACCTTCTACAACGGTTTGAATGGTCAGACACGGATAGCGGTAGATTCTGCAGCAGGGAGTGCATTATTATCCAAAACTCCAAATGAAGCTTATGCATTATTGGATGAGATAGCTACTAATAGCTATCATTGGTCGAGTGAGCGTTTGAGTGCAAAGAAAGTTGCTGGCCTTTATGAAGTGGATCCTATTATCGCCCTTGCAACTCAAATGTCATCTCTCACTAATCAAATAGCTGCATTGACTTCACATGGATCACATAAGAAATCAGAATCTATTATGGCTACATCCACTGCATACCAAAATGTTGAAAGGGAGAATGAACAATTTCAGTATGTGAACGATCGGAATTTCAATCAAAAGGGAAACTACTCAGGAAATAACTACTATCAGGGGTTCAATAATCAAGCGTTTGAGCAAAAGCCATCACTGGAAGATATTTTAGGAACCTTCATTTCGGAGACCAGATCGAGGTTCAACAAAATGAGGCAAGACTTGACAACATTAAGACACATATGACCAACTTAGGAGCTACAGTGAAGAATTTGGAGGTACATATTGGTCAGATAGCAACTGCAATACAGTCTCAGCAAAAAGGACAATTTTCCAATGACACAGAGGTTAACCCACGAGAACACTGCAATGCTATCACCCTAAGGAGTGGTAAAGCAGTTGAAGAATGCAAGCTTAGAGAGGTTGGGGTACCTACATCGGATCCCATACTTGCAAGGGAAAAGTAGACTGAAGGGTAGAAAACTGAGGCAGAGGCAACAAAGAACATTTATAAGCCTTACTCAATTTCATCTCCGGACAACCCACCTATCTTGAAGCCTCTACTACCATTCCCGTAGAGGTATTTGAAGAAAGAGTTTGATGAAAAATACGCAATGTTTCTGGAGGTCTTCAAGAAAATCCACATCAACATTCCCTTTGTAGAAGCCTTGGCCCATATGCCTAACTTTGCCAAGTTCTTAAAGGAAGTGATGTCAAAGAAGAGAAAGTTGGAGGAATTTGTGACTGTTAAGCTGACAGAGGAGTGTAGTGCCATACTTCAAATGAAGCTCCCTCACAAATTGAAAGATCCGGGCAGCTTCAACATCCCATGCAATATTGGTTGTATCACATTTGAGAGGGCACTATGTGATCTTGGAGCTAGCATAAACTTGATGCCTTTATCAGTGTTCAAAAAGCTGGGTCTTGGAGAATTGAATCCCACAACCCTTACCTTGCAACTGGCGAACAAATCGCTCACATATCCCAAAGGCATTATTGAAGATGTGTTGGTGAAGGTTGATAAGTTCATCTCTCCAGTGGACTTTGTGGTATTGGACATGTATGAGGATGAGAAAGTACCGTTGATTCTTGGCCGACCTTTCCTGGCTACTGGAAGAGCATTGATTGATGTACAAGAAGGAAAGTTGATACTACGAGTTAATGAAGAGCAAGTAACTTTCAACATCTATCAAGAAAAGAAAGCCCTAGAAAAAGGAAAAGTTGACACTTGCAAAATGATCCAATTAGCTGAAGTAATTGCAGGAAACGGAGAAAAATGGGAATTATTTTATGATCCGTTGGTGCAATACATAGAAATTAGTTACTCAACAAGGGATGCATCTACTGATGGTAATGACTCAAGAATGAAGAAAGCAGTGGATTTCATCTTAGCTTAAGAAGCTGACACACCTGACAAAAAAAAGAGCTATGTAGATAGGCCTTTGAAACTTCCAAACATTGCCAAACCAAAAGAGGTCTTGAAGGCCATACCAAGGTCAAAACAACCTAAGTTTGTTCACCATCTTACAATGAAGGAAAATACAAAGCCGAAGATAAAGTTCAGAAACAAGAGAAATGTGCCACCTAAGGATCCACCGTAGGCGTTGCGGTTGACTCAAGCTAGTGACTATAAAGAAGCGCTTCTTGGGAGGCAACCCAAGCGTTCTTACCTTTTCACTCATTTTATTTTATTTTTATTTTTTTTAAAATTATAGGAGAGTTTATTTCATTTCATATTTTTTTTATTTAGGAATTCATCAGCCCTGCCTCGTCTCTCTTAGGTCTTTGAGCAGTCAAGTTAGTTATTAGATGTTCGAGCTAAGTAACACTTGTTTCATGAATTTAATATCTACATTTTGAATTTTCAGAAACTTGACGTCGTGGAACAATCAAACCAATTGACGAAGAGTGACTAGATAAATATCAAGTTTGGGGAAGAAACTAGAAGAAGTATCAATCAAGTCCAGCATCATAGCACCAGACCATCATTGGCAATTCAGACAATTCAAGGAAGTTTTCATCCTTTTCTTTTAATTTAACACTGGGGACAATGTTTAGTTTAAGTTTGGGGGTGTATCATAAGTTTTCTAATTGCCTACATATTTTTTTATTATTTTGTGTATCTTGTGTGATTTGTGTGCATTTTTTTTTTAATTTTCTTATTAGTGTGCACTGTTAAAAAAAATTGCATTTTGTATGCTTGTGTGAGTTAGATAGCCTTACCGATATTGATTTGTATAATTGAGAACATGTGTTGATTTATGAATTGTCAATAAGTTATGTGCTTGAGTTAGATTTTTGCTTATTCGTGTGAAACAAAAATTATTTTTGCACGTGAGTTGATTGTAGTGTTGTACATGAGTGGGTTGATTCACGTTTATATGTTAGATTAGAGAACTTAGATGCAAAACCCAAACAACCATAAAACATTATTATACCCTTAAACCAAATATAGGATGTTTGGATGATTGCACCGCTGTAGGAAAACTTGGAGATACGTGTGGATTCCGTGTGTGCTAATTTTCGTGTGGACTGTCTGAGACTAATATGATGAAAATTGGGTGAAAATCTTAAGTTAGAGGTCAATTTTTAAGAATATGTGTTTAATAAGGGGCATTGCACTAATCACTACAAAAAAAAAAGATCCCAATGATGACAATCATAATAATCTCATTGTGAATCGTCTCTTTGTAGCTTTTATGACTTGAGTGATTAAGCCTGCAACTATTTAAAACCTGATGCCCTATAGTCATCTGATTTGGGAGTCATCAGCCTAAAGCTCGTTATAAGGGTCATTTAGAAAGTTTAATGTAGAGACGTCTGCACAAAGGATGATTAAAGAATAAATTTATATTGAAAAAAATAGACATCACATGCATTGATTAAGCCCTAAACACTTGTTTGAGAGGATTAGGCTTTTGACAAGAGTTTAAGTAACTCGGTTGATTCTAGGAAATTGAAGCAGTCAAAAATAAGGAAAATCCTCATTTATTGATAAGTTGAATTACAATTAGTAAAATCTAACCAAACTTGAGCGGTGTAAGAAACTAATATTGAAAATCAACCTTAGATTACACCATTGGAAAGAGAAAAGAAAACAAGTTTGGGGGTGTGTGAATC
>NC_036241.1:15293458-15300592 GCF_002742605.1 Olea europaea var. sylvestris | reverse complement strand
AAATTTGCATCCATTTGGCTTAGTTGAGATTGTGTGGTTTCGTTGGTTATCTGCAGTTCGGCATCATTTCCCTACATTTCGTTGCTCTCCGTCGTTGCAGCTTGTAGACTTTGCATGAAGTCAAATTCGATTTATCATTTACTCTTTTTGTTGGTCAAACTTTCGTTGCTCCTTGTGGTAGCATCGTGAGTTTGAAGGGGAATGTTAGTGTAATAAGTTAATTAGGTTAAGTGTAGTGTAGTCTTATCATGTTTCCATAATTTTGTACTATATAAACCATTGTAATCTTATATTTTGACCCAAGTTTGGAGGCTGCTATCAATCGATTTTCTCTCTTTCTCCTCCATTCTTCATCTTTAGTTTGTTGTTTTCTACAGTTTGATCAAGCTATCCTTCAAGAATTTTCGGAGTAGATCATTTTTTGGATGACTTGAACCCTCCAAATCCCATCATAGATGCGACATCAGGATCCATCTCAGGTTCCTCCTCGGCAGCCTTCTCTTTCTGAGTGACAAGAATAGACAACAATTACCACTTGCAATCATAATTTGAAGAAGGCACTAACGAAACACAGAATTCTAAGAGTGAATAGCAGGGAAATGACAAATTATACTCTGGTTGAATTGACAGGCAAACTTCAGCTCCTCATGATGTGCATTTATATGATCCCAAATTACAATTTAATATTAGCTTCCTTTGGTACTAACCTTCTTCTCTTTCTTTTTTTCTCGATGTTGGAGTTTTCTTTCCTCCTCTTCTTGCTGTTGTTTCATGATCCGCTCATCAAAATCTACAATAGAAATCAAAAGAGAATCAATAGATTCTCTTGTTGCTCCAGAGATTACTCATGTAAGACATTTTCTAGACCAGAAAACAAGAGTAATTATACATTATAATACATTGAACAGACAAAAAAGCATAGTGAGGATCTTTAGCGCCTCTTTGAGCCCCATTATTTCCTAAGAATGAATTTTGAAATATTAGATTGATGAAAAATGTGTGTGTCGTTGAAAAGAAGGAAGAGGAAAATGTATTTTGAAAGTAATGGGGATCAAAAAAAGGCTTAAATCATTATGTGATCACAGAGAGAATATTATTACCTCACTTGTGGACAAGACTGAATTGGGAATACTGAAAAGTTTATTTTATTTTCCAAAATGGTGTAACATAGAGCGCACTTCTCAAGAGCTACTCATCCCCAAGTATGCCTAATGTTGAGTTTTCCAAAATGGTAGGCTTTTTACACTATTAGTTGGAAATTTTGACTTTCTTTGTCCAAACAAATCCTAGCCAAAATAAGTTTTCTATTTGTTTCCATCCTTTGATGATTTCTTGTTTGGAGTCGCTTATGATTGTGCTTCTTATAGAAGAGCTTCTCGAAGAAATTACATTGGGTCAACTTCCATTAAAAGTCATTCTAACTAGATAATTTTTTACATAATATTTATGGTGGATAGTTTTAACTTTCCTTCTTTTGGTTATATGTAAACCAACGAATAGTCCTTCTTTTTGTAATTAAAACAGAATAATTATATAAATTTTCTATTCCTCTACATATTTTCTTTCTCAATTACTTTTGCTCTCTAATTGTTTATTCTCAACCAAGAAAATAATGTAAAGCACAAGCGTACTAAATTGATAACGAACAATTGAAGAACGAGAAAAAAAGCGGTCCAAGAAGAGAAGAATTGAGGGCAATAGAAAATCAGTTTTTATTCAAAAAATCAAAGGTTGAATATTACAATGACTAAGCCCTCTATTCTAAAATCAAAATAACTTCTAATAAGCCAGAACTTTATCGAACTATTAAAACTAATATAATCTAACTAAAACAAATATACTTTGAATTAAACTCTATGTTAAAATCCTATCTAACTTCCATTTCTATTCTATCTCTATCTCCATCATAATGGCCCAGCAAAAATTCATATAATAGAGGATAAAAGAGGGAAATGCAGAAATTACAGTACTCTTGTACAACTGTACTTCGGGTTTGGGATAAATCAAATGAATGAGAGACTCCTTTTGGGATGAAGGGAGTATAAATTAACCTCACTTTCAAAGTCTTACCTTGCTCAGTGAAGCCTCCAGTATGTTTCCGCTTCTTGAGATTTTCAAAACACTGCTGGACCTGCACATGAAGGACATAACTGTTTAACATACACCCATTAAAAAAAAATTCTAGTCAGAACGTTTTGGAACTGCATTCATTATGCATAATAAAGATAATGTGCAGGCAATTTTCCAATCCATAGAAGTACAGAAACATCTCCATGCTAAAAAAAATGGATAAGACTACCTGGGGCCTAAATTCCCAAGCATCAGAAACATATATCCTCAAATGTTTAAACTAAAAAAAAACATGATTTTGAAAAAAGAATTCAAAATAACTTTTACAACAAAATATTCCATAAAAGTTTATTAACTTGAAGGAAAAAAAAAAAAAAAAAAAAAAAAAAAATTCTTATAAAACTTCAAAGCCATAAATAGTACGATATCTCAAGATAATTGGTTGAAACTTAATTATCATAAACTTTCGTAAAAAGAAGAATCTATTTCATGCTTATTCTTGGGTTCCTCCACTGGCCGTCTACACCCTCCTCAATCCTTAGTGTTGGAAAAAAAAAAAAAATGCCAAAGATGAACAGGGTTTAAAAATCATAAATAGATAGAAATGGGTGGTGAATAAGTGGATACTACTTTTAGGACATCAAAATGTGTGAATAAAAAGTTGCTCGATGTTGTATAAACATTATACAAACATAGGCTTAATCTTTAATAACCGTCCACTAAGAAAACATAATTTTAAAGAAGGATGTCATATCCAACAAACTTTAACAGAAATCATCAAAATTTATCGAATTCGTATATCTTTATCTTAAGTTCCACACCGCAAAGTCATCTCCATACCACAATCTCCTCAGTATCCACAAAGGAAGGAATATGGTGGGACAGATTTTGAATTTTCAAACTTGTTTTCATATTCAATCAATGTCATCGAGCTGTAAGTCAAACAGAGGAATTTTGCCTCTTTCAATTCCGAACGTGGGGAAGTATTTCAAGAGAAAGAGCTCCTTGAATTGATTCCATGTCAAGACATATCCATGGACCCTTGAACTCGCGGTTGAGTACCACTAGCGTCTTGAATTTTGCTGCAGGCTGCAGCATAAATACTGCACGAGTCACCTTCCTAGTTTTTGAGTTTGCCCACACCAACCACCAGTTCTATGTTACCATAATGTCACGACCCGCTCAATCTTGGCACAAGATCATCGAGAAATCTACAATGTTGACGAGTTGGGGCTAACCGGAATATTCTAGACTCCCACAAGAGCATGAAGATTGCTAGAATATGGTGGGACATTCTAGAAACTACAAGCCCCTCACTTGGTGGATTAATCTAGATCATCCTAGTTTAATCCATAGATATTTTGATGTAGATATTTGTATAGATAATTCTAGAGGTGTAATTTAGACCGTTGGATAGAAAAGATCCTAGCCATCCATTTGAGGAGGCTACCATTTTGAGTTTGCCCACACCAACCACCAGTTCTATGTTACCATAAGCTCTTCCTCCATACACACTTTCCCGCGAGCATCCAGAATAAAAAGGAAGCGGAATGCCTCTTGTTGACTCAAGACCATTCATTTCAATACAAAGCATTCTTTGTAAGCTCTTGTGTTCCTTCTTTGTCCCTTTCTTCAAGTGTTCTACTTAGTGCCTTTCTAAAACATCAACGCCAATCGGGAGGCTGACTTAGTGTAATAACCGCGGGGGCGGAAGTTGAAGACACTAAGGCCTCACGGTTCTTGAAGGAAATTAGCAAGTCCGTGACAATAAGCTCTTCCTCCATACACACTTTCCCGCGAGCATCCAGAATAAAAAGGAAGCGGAATGCCTCTTGTTGACTCAAGACCATTGATATTGACAGAGTATGAAGGATAGTTCTAATATTTGTCCCAATATGCTCCTTCGTTTGTGGATACTAAGGATATCGGGTGTGGAGATGGCTTTGCAGTGGTGGAACTCGAGAAAAGATTTACAAAATTTCTTTATTAGAATTTCGTGAATGTTGATTATCACTATTAAACACGCTTTACCTTTAAGTTAAAGTTTGTTGGATATTAGATCATTTCTTTAAAAATAAGCCCTCTTTATGGATGGTTATTAAAGATAACTCTTTTAAAATCGTTTTAATACTTACTTCTAGTTTTAACAATTTTTCTTTGAGAGTAGGCTTAGAGTGTGTTTGATTGGTATGAAAAATATCATTTAGAAAAGAAAACGATTTCCATCTTTTGTGAAAAATAAAAACCACCTCTACTCAAGGAAAATATTTTCCTTAAACACAAGGAAAATTAGACATATTTTCAAAAGTTGAAAAATATTTTCCATGAAAAAAAATAGAAATCAAACACTTCAAGAAGAAATTTTGGTGGGAAAATTGATATTTTCCTTGGAAAATAAATATAATCAAACACACCCTTAGTGATAGTTAGAAGGTCATCGCACAGGACCTCCATGCTAAGACATACTAGGTTTGACACTTCTTCAACCATATGTGAAAAATCTTTAATTTCAATCACGCGTCACACAAAAGTGTTGGACACAGACTATGTCATGGTTGATATAGATTGTCTTATTACAAAATAATACTATAATTGAATTAGCAATCAATAAAATTTGATTACTATCTACAATGCATATTTTTGTCTAAATTTGTGAATACCTTTACAACAATAGCAAAAAGAACTTATTCATGCACCAGTGTGTAACCCAAAAATCATATGAAACACTAACCACCACTCGCCCACTCAGTCTTAATTTCTTTATGTTTTCATAGTGTGTCAAATCCTAATTTCATGTCATTCACCATATCGAAGTATTCCTGCCACGTCATACCTTAGTATAGAGTGTGTAATCATGCTCCCATAGGGGAATTTTACAGCCACACAATACTACTTGAATTAATTGCACAAGCAACTTTTTCTCCATGGCTATATTATCTTACCTCAAGCAGCTCAGCAGAAAAATATAAGATTCCAACACATTTTTTCCACTCAAAAATAATCTCCATTAAATTGCTTTTAGCCACAAACATATAAATTATCCCTTTGTCTCATGCAAATTGAACCACAGTAACTTAAATTAATATTCTACGCATTTATTATCCCAAAATGAGAAATTCATGTTTTTTGTTTCAATCTATAAAAACGAAATGAAGTCAAATTTTTCAGACTCGATCATACTACCCTCTTCCCTGAAAGAATGGCATCGGTATTATTTGGTTGTCCTTGATTTAATTTACATTTTGAGTAAAAAGAGCTTGAGTACATTACACGGCTCAAATTTACGAGTAGAGAATGATCAGGTGCTGATAGGCACTGGTGTTTTCCAGAGATCGACAGCAAATTACAGATTGATGGAAAGTTTGTAAGAAAATAGCTGGACTGCTACCTTTATCCCCCTTTCTCTTTTTCACTTTTCCTTAATTCGTGGATGGGTTGGTTGGAGTGGGTGGGCAAGAAAGGATGTTTTTGTCAGTGGTAACATATAGGTGCTACTACACAATAGAAATGCCTCAGTGCTTCACCCATCACTTGATTAATTCAACGTACAACATTTCCTTCATTTCTCAACTAAAAGCATAGTATTTCTATCAATTGCCAGAGATGTCAAGATTTAATATTTAGCAATCAAACAGATATATTTGTACATGTCAACCTGCTCCAAAGTTGCCCTTTCAGATCGCATAGACATGCCAAAACCTCGCTGATCTGAGAGAAAGAATCAAAATAACAAGTTAAATGGATGACATCAATAAACTACATGGAACCAATCAACAAAGTTAAATATCCACGGATGACACACGCTTCTTTCCATTTATATGGTCCAAGTAGTTAGCAGAATCTTTTACTAAACATTCACAAACTGAGCAGTAGTATCCAGCCTGCAGTAAAAATGATAGAGATCTGGACAGCTATGTTTGTTAAAATCCCGCAAGCATACGGGTTCGTTGTATAAGTAATAGTTGTGATGAAAAAGTTATCGTCCCACAGGGAATAAGGTCTAATTCGAGTGTGTAGCGGAAATCCCTCGATAAATCTTGATTCCGGGTACGCTTCTTTCCATTTATATGGTCCAAGTAGTTAGCAGAATCTTTTACTAAACATTCACAAACTGAGCAGTAGTATCCAGCCTGCAGTAAAAATGATAGAGATCTGGACAGCTATGTTTGTTAAAATCCCGCAAGCATACGGGTTCGTTGTATAAGTAATAGTTGTGATGAAAAAGTTATCGTCCCACAGGGAATAAGGTCTAATTCGAGTGTGTAGCGGAAATCCCTCGATAAATCTTGATTCCGGGCTCAGAAAACAATCAAACGAACACCGGTTTACCTTGGCTCGACCTAAGACTTTCGCCTTCACTTTGGACTGTTCTTTTTCTCTGTAACCCCACAAAAGAGAAGGGTGGTGGTGTTAGCAATCCACAAAGATATGGAGAGGAAGAAGAAGATATTACAATGGTTGAATCTCACTCACAACCTCACATGGCTTCCCTCTCTCTCGGCTACCTCTCTTTTCTCAACTCTCCTCTCCATTGCTACAACACACACACACAGAAAACGGCTGGGAGATAAATACATATATATACGTTAGTTTAGGTCACTCTAATTGGGCCTAGGGTTCACTAAGTGGGCTACCAATTAACCTAAACTAATGGGTCAATATTCAACTCCCACTAAATGGTTCAACTAACCAAATAATCATCCAACCCAAACTCGAACCATCCAAAAGTGTAGTTCGTCTCCGAGCCGAGCCAAATCCATGGTGTCAATAAATATTCCGACAATTGTTTTAAATCATCGCCCGGATTAGTGGGTATCAAAAATCCAACAATCTCCACCTTGATGCCTAATAATCTGCAAGCAACCAAAACACACAGTTTATACTTACACAATCAAGGTAATCCAATAAAATTGGAACCACAGACCTTACATCGTGTTTCGAACCGAAATACATACCATACTTGCTCCATGTATTCACCAGGGCTAAGGTCAAGAACACCCAAGTAGAAACAAGTATTCATAGTGAACAAACAATCATGCGATGAAGATATATATAGGATAACAC
>NC_036241.1:15283552-15290111 GCF_002742605.1 Olea europaea var. sylvestris | reverse complement strand
ACTTTGCCTTGATGTAATTGAGTCGTTTTTCCTGCTTATTTTCTTTATTCTCGTATCTTCCATTGATTGTAACCTATACACAATATATAAATAGGATTAAGTCATATTCCATCAAATTATTTAACTAATACTCAATTTTAATGACCTAAATAAGTGTATAAAATACACTTATCAGGCTACAGCAATGAAAATATAGTGCGCGCGCACACAATGGATATCTAAATATAACTCTTGTATACTTTGTTCAAAAGATCCAATTGACAATTTCAAAGCATCCATAATTACTGCTCCATTTTATGCTGGTTTGTTCAAAATAAAATTCTGTATAATAATGGGGAATGCAGTAGAACAGAAATTTATGCTTTTCAGTTTTTTAAGGGGTTGATAAGGTTTTATATCTTAATCGTATCGCCTTTTACTTTACAGGGAAAGATGGATATGAGCTTCAGATATTTGTTGATACTAGATGAGAGAACTGAAAAGGTAAATGAAGTTATTTTGCTAGATTCTTCGGGGCTGCGAGTCTTCCTTAGATGCCATATTCATGAGTTGGCGGAGAACTGCTCTCTAAACATGTGTTTACAAGTAGGATTCAAGTAAATTGACGATCAATTGGTCTAATCAAAAGTGTAACTCAGGTCACAAGTGAACGTGACTCTTCACTGACCAAGTTAAAAGTGAATATTAACTCTTCAGTGCCATTTCCTCAAATGAATACTGACTCATGAGCATTCTAATTCGTTGACAAACAAGAAGAGAAAGGGATTAAAAAGGCAAGAATTGAGGGCGAAGAGAAATCAAGTTTTATTCATATATTCATGGGATTAAGTATTACAATCAATAAAATGATGGAGATCAAGATAGAGTTAAAGGTTATAATTCAAATTTAAATTAAACTCTATTCTAGAATTCTATCTTAACTTTAACTCCATCTTGATCTCCATCAAATGGTGTCCGACATATTTTGGACACTGACACTCTTCAGACAGACAAGCACGATAATAAGAACAGGGCAAGCCACCTTGTGTGTCCAACGTGTTGGAAAATGTTCGACACGTGTCAGAGTCGGATGCGTGTTAGACACTTGGATCCATATGGATGATACTCCTTTGACTACGCAGGTTTCAAAATTTTAGTTCCAGACATTTGTATAAGTGTTTCTCAAACCTGACCAGAGCATTCATATGGGGCAATTAAATATGTGAATGAAATTTTCAAGCTTTCCAGTGCAAGGGAAATCATTATTAAAAAGTATCATCTCTCAAATCTTTATAGGTAATATATACTTGATGGTTGTTTTAGAAAACTGGAAAAGTTACAGAAGTAATTATCTCGCTTAGGCTGCATAAACTAAGCTCCAATTGAAAGGCATTAATGCTTGTTGACTTATAATTTTCCAGATTAGAAAGGGAAAAAAAAAAATAAAAACCCATAATAAAGATAATGTTAAGTTGTTGTTAATAAGTGCGTATATAGTAAGCGGTCAAATCAAGGATAAAAGAGGCTCAGTTTCAAGTCTTAGTTCCCGTTTGAGCCCATTAAATTTATAATAAAATTATTGCTCTTTTTTTTTTAACCACACATTCTCTGATAAAATAATATTACACATAAACTAAAAATTTCACCTTCTTTTTCAACAAACATTCTCCAGAAAAACACTATTTTTAAAAATAATAACATCAAATCAAATATATATCTACTTATGTATGACTTTTTTTCCTTTCATTCGTTGGCAAGAATAATCAGATCATTGAAAAAAGACAGCAGAAAACACTAAATGCAAGAAAAACTCAATTCTTCATTATCTAACTAATACTTGACAACAAAACCATCAATGTATACACACAAGTTGGGAAGGAATCTGGGAAGAACGAACACGTTGCCGGCATCAACGTATCGGTGTCTAACACGTATCGGACAAGTGTACGTCTCCGACATGTCGCTATGCATGTCGGAGTTCCTTGCGATGTGTTGGAGATGAAGAAATACCTATGGTTGAAAGAAGAAGACTGAGAAAGAATGAAGAACCTGTGAGGAAGAAGAAGAAGAAAGGAAAGTGAAAAGACGTGTTTGACTGGAAACGAAAAGTTGGGGATACATACCAATGTACTTTTCATTGTTGGGCCAAATAACATTAAATGCATTTTGTAAAATTTCTATTGTAACATATATTTAGCCCCCGTTTGGTCCCATTTTCTAGAAAATGGGTGGAATGATATTTTTTTGAAAAATAAGTGATTGAAAAAAAAAAGACAAATGTTTGATTTATGTAGAATATTATTTTATGAAAGATTGTGTAGTTGAAAAAAGGAGAGAGAAAAATAGAATATAATGTAATAAAATTTAATGAGGGCAAAAAGGGGGCTTAATTTACTTTTTTTTCCAACTTCATTCTTTAACAAAGCAACATGCAAAATTTATGAATTAATTTTTTACCATTTTACCCTACATTATAAAAATCAAATTTTCTTATATATATGATGCAATAAATATAAAAAATTATTTCTTTACACTATTAAAATAAGTTAAAAATAATATTTTAATATGTCGACAACGTATCATGTCGATATTTTTTAAAAAATTGCATGTCGACATGTTTGATATACGACATGTATCGTGTCGAATACTCGCGTCCGTATCGATGCTTCTTAGGATGGTATACAAGATCTAAAAAAACGCAAAGAACGCCAATGTGCTCCTTAATCTCCAGAGGGGATTCTTACTGTATACTGTGTGACTTCAAATAGAATGAAAAACTCAGCACTTTATGAACTCTATAAGCACTTACTAACTGAAGGATTATCCTAATGTAGAGAAAATAGACTACCATTATGTCCAAATTAGGACAAAACTCAATGTGAACCTAATTCCTAACTTTCATAGTCAATAATAATATGAAGATTATGAGGATATAAGAGAAATACGGTTAGGATATACCTGCTGATTTAAAGGTGCAACTGGAGCAACAACCTGCAAAAAGGATAAATATACGTGCATAAGTCCTTGCAAAAAAGGAGAATATATGCAACAAAAAACAGTAGCCTACATCCATATATATTTTTGCTAAAGATGGACAAAAATATTTTAACGTATCTAGTATGGGAGTAAGGGTGATAAATAACGAACAACCAAATAAACATCCATCAATCCTCACAGTGAAAAGATTGCTGAAAGAGAAGCCAGAATTTTACAGTCAATCATACATGATAGATGTCGGTACGACTTAGGGCACACAAATATGCCTTTGTAACACAAATAAATAGGACCAACCCTTCAACTCATCACTGATAAACAGAAAATTTGACCAAATCAAAGGCACATTTTTATGCAAGGATTAATTAAATCCTGATGCGGTGGAGTCTATGGCACTTGCATACATGGAGGGACTCAACCCCCTAAAACTCATGAAGTAGACCACAGCGTCAGGCAGGTCACAGGTGTTGGGCTCGACTGTTGCTTTATTTATGTTCTTTGTGCATTCATATGTCTAAGTTACTTGGTCTCATTATTTCATTAAGGGTGTTTTAGTATTTTAATTGCACAGGGTTTATTTTCCATGTTGTAGGGTAATTAATCATTTTCATTTCCTTGGTGGATTATTGAATAAACAAAACTCGAAGACTTTATCTTTGAATTTTCAATCTCAATTCAGTATTCAAATTATTGATCACATGTTCATCTAGTTCGCTTCATTGTCTGCGCCAATTTCCCTTCCAAATTGGCCCTCATACACAAAAGAATGCTGACTCCAAATATCTTTAACACACAACTTCACTATTAAAAAAATTAGGACACAACATTATTAAAAACAAATAATGAACCAAGTAACAATATCTAAAGGATAAACAAACAACAAAATCCTTCTTCCCTATTATGATGCAGTCTTAATAATTCACCTGACATATACTATTTCTTTTACCTCAATTTGGATAAATCACCCAGAATCCATCAATATATGAATTTCAAGAACCACAATTCAACATTTCAGCTGCAAAACTACAAGACACACTGACTAAAATGACAATAGAGAGAAACTATTGATCGATCTTCTTTGTTGCCCTTATAATCCCCCTCCACCAAAAAAAGAAACAAAAAGAAATAAAGAAGAAAGACAAGACATCTAAGTCTAGGTATGCAAGGAGTAAGACTTCAAAGCAGAAATTCACACGTATTACCGAAAAAGCAGCTCCTAATTGGATAATAAGAGGAAGAGTGATGAGGTCATCATCTACTTTATTTATTTCTAGTTTATTTTTGTTTTGGATTATTATTTATGTAATTGGGCTTGTATCGGCCCAAGCCCATTCTAGATAGAGTTTTGTCTTTACTATTTAAATCTAATTTCCAATGTAATTGTATTAGTTTTTGATGAATTAAAAAATAGTTTGGTGGTTTGTTGTCTATGACTTCTCCTTCCTCTCCTTTCCCCTCTCCCCCATGAATTTCTGCTTCTCCTCCAGTTCCCCCCCCCTTTATCTCCAGTTCTCCCTTCTTTCTTGCTTCTTCTATTCTTTAATTCATCCTGCATCAAATTTGGTATTAGAGCCGAATCTTGGGTATTTCCTCTCATACAATCCAAAATTTCTTCTTATTTTCTTCCCAAAATTTGTTGGAATAGCACAATTGAAAAGATTTAGCATAAAAGCAGCGTTTTTTCTTTTTAGTTCTCTGTCTTCGTAAAAAATAAATAAATAAAATCGTGTGTACTGTTCACGAGTACTATTCACACCCGAAAATTTAATTTTAGTATTTTCAGCTAAAAAAAGCGTTACTGTTCACCCAGAGGGAAAAAAATTCAGTTTGAGTATTTTTCATCATTTTCTGTCAAAAAAAAATTCAATTTTAATATTTTAGACGTTTGCTACTGTTAAGTGCTGTTTCACAAATTTTCAATCCTTATAACCTAACCCAAATATACCCACAAATATTCCTTTTGTCCCTAGCCAAACCCACTCAGCCCAATAACCCCCAAAACCCAATAAACTAAACCCATTATCCCTTCCATACATAACCCACTTCCCATCATAATCATCCAACCACTTACTTGTAGCCCAATTCCAACATCTCAAAAATAACCTAACCCATTACTTGAATCAAAATAAAGCAGCCCACTTAACACATATTATCACATCCTATTTAACACATAAACGACCAACAACTTGGATCAATTCCACTTGCCCGCCAGTTATAACTACAACACACAACAGAGCCAGATCAATAACCAATATAAATCACAATCAACAGGGAGTGACTTCTGGAGTGGAAGACATCTGCAAAGAAGGATAGGACACAAGCATAACTGGGGTCCACATTTCAGAAATTCAAGCAACTAAACAATAGGGAGTCCTTGATCTCTATTTAGTATTGGTTTATACTATTGCTTCATTATTAAAACTACATCAGTTAAAATCTTGTGTTGCTGTTAACGTGATAATTTTAGCCTTAAACCCCACTTGATCGAAACCATTGATCAAATTGACATCAGTGATCAAATTGACTTTCATTGTTCCCCACTTAAATTGATTGGAGAATTTGACTAGTGTGTTGACCCTTGCTTTACTATTTTACATATACCAACAGTATTAGCTTGCTTTAGGTTTATTTAATCCCAATATTTAAAATTAAATAAAAAACATGGTTCAAGTATTTCCCATTACTTGCGTATGTTATTTATTTCCCATTGCTTGCACTTATTGTTCATTGATCTTTCTATTACACGTCATTTAGCTGCTAATACAATGCATGCATGGTGGTCAACCGATGGTCTCATCACTCTAGTTTCAGTACCTAAACATGGATTCTTCATGACTTAATGCACTCACCCAACAAGTAGTAGCTATCCAAACCCAGATAACTGTTACTCTTGAAAAGAGTAAGGCCCTCTCTGCTAATTTGAACAATTTTAAATACATGCCTCATTCGACTAATGTTAATAATTCTGAAGTGTCCCATAATAGACAATATCGTCATCGACAATGTGATCAAAAATATTTTCAACACGATCGTAGGGATAGGGATCAGAGTTATGAGCGAGAACTACGCCATGATCGTCATGGTACCCATTCTTTTCCTCGTCATAAGGAGTGTGTTTTTAGAGACATTAAGTCAGATACTCCTACTTTCGATGGTTGCTTAGATTTTGAAGTTCTTACTCAATGGAATGCCCGAAAACAAGGGAATCAGTTAGTGACTGAGTATATTGCTCAATTCGAGGAGTTTTGAATGAAGCGTTATGTCATAAAGGATGAAGTCTTAACTTTGAATAGGTTTATACAAGGTCTAAGAGACGAACTAAGGCGTGAACTCTTCTTTCGAGTTGTCACTACTCTTGATCATGGTTACTCTTTAGCTCGGGACTACGAGTTACTTATTAGTGCTTCATATGAAAAGCGTAGTCACCATCGTTCACCCATCTCATCAGCACCACCTCGTCATAAGTCCATCATAGAGCCTTCCTCGTCTAATGTTCCTCCCAGTTGGGAAAATAAGTGTGAAGGTCATGATATCACAAGACCTTTATATCGAAGGTGGCGTGACATTCCCCCTTTCATCTCATCAA
>NC_036241.1:15272645-15275464 GCF_002742605.1 Olea europaea var. sylvestris | reverse complement strand
TTGGATTCTTCATAAATTTGATTATTGAAATCACAGAAAGAGAAATATAACAAGCTCAAAATAATTAAGAGAGATGTTGTAGATCTTTAATTCGATTTTTTCCGGTAGAAATGACACTACAGTAGAATAACAGATTTGGATAAAATTGAGGTCAATTTGATTAAGTTGATTTTGAATTGAAAATTAGAAATAGGAAAATCATATTTTGTGGTTTGAACTAGTTAACAAATTTATTTAGAAAAAATAAAATAATTTTACTTATTTAGAATAAATTAATTAAAAAAATTACGGAGATTTGGTTCTTCGGATCTTGGCCTAGAACCGAGAACCGAACCATACCCGTCGGTTCTTGATTCAAATACCCGTTCGGGAATTTAATTTGAGAAGATCCGTCGGGTTTGGTTCGGTTCGGTTCGATCGGTTCAGTTCGGGAGTTTTGTCCAGCCCTAGTTTGAATATACTCTAGAACTAATTGAAAGGTTTTGAAATTCCAACTGCAATTCTCTATGTTCGTAAACTCAAGTTACTCAAATATTCTGAAAAATAATAAAGAAAAGTAACGTGAAATCCCTGTGAATTAAATTCCGTTTGATCCTCATTTCTCAAAGTTTATTTCTTCCTAAATTACTTTCAACTACACATTTTATGAGTTCTACAATTTTTCAACCACACATTTCACCAGTTTTTAATAAAATTTACTAAAAATCTATTTTTTATTCAAACAAAACAGAGCTAAATGAGGATAAAAGGTAATTAATTAAATGCAAAATGACATAAAAATATGAAAGCCAAAAGACAAAAAAAAAATAGAAGAGAAAATATGAAAAATATTCATGTCACTGCTAAAACACTATTCTTCAGTCACTTATTAATATGTGCACTCTCTGTGATAACCTACCTTTGTGTTCAAGCCATTAATTTTAGTATCGTCCGCTCCGAGAGGCCCAATTGGTATCATAATTCAATTTAAATCTCTTTTAAGGGAAGGTAATGTGTTCAAAACTTATAGACATGACAGAAATTTGTGAGGAGTAAGATGAGCCCAAACTCTAATAAAGCAAATAGGCTTGAGTCTCTCAAGAGAAGGACAAGGGCAAAATGGGCTCAAACATTTTCAGAGCAGACAATATATAAGTTAACGACTCGGGCATGGATGTTGGATCGTTACAAAAAAATGCATGTTTTTTGTAACAACCTAGCCTCATGTCTGATCATTATGTTACGTACTGCCCGCTTTGAGAGAATTTAAATCCATCTTACCCCTCATCGATTTATGTCGTGTCCCCATTTGGTATTATGATTCAACTTAAATCTTTTTTAAAGAAAGGTCATGCATTTGACTCCTGGAGGACAAATCTGTGAGGTAAGATAAGTTTAAACTCTTCCAAAGTAGACAACAAGAGAACGATCGGATGGTCGTTACACTCTCACCCTCAATCTCAGCACACAAGAAGCTATTTGACCAAACAAGCATATCCAACTCTCAGCCAAATAAATGTCGGAATGGTTTCTATATGCACATATAAGGATCCGAAGGCTACTCAATATTTTTATGTACATAAAATTTGAGATCTGATATGAAGAACAGCGATGAAGAATTAGTTACGTATTCGTGTTTCATAAGAAAATCGAGAGTTAAACACCATGAAGGCAATCACAAAGCTAACCATGTGACCTGCATATTGAACCTACATGTAACAATTGGAAAATACCACAAGAAGATTCGATCAAGGGGCTTCAGAATAAGAAGTCATCAATCAATTCATCAAACAGAGAAGTTAATATTTTATTCTCAATTTCTACACCTTCTTCAAATGCTTCGATTTCAAACTCGATCCATCTTCCATCATTGGTACTCATGTCCTTGTCCACAACCTCATCCACCATTAACTCATCCATGTCTGACCAACTTGATATCTCTCTGTACAATTCTTCGGCCAACCATTCCTTCCTTCGGAAAAGCATTGTCTGCTTTGTCCACGCTCTGCAACTTCCAGCAAAAAACTGTCTGCATCTGAGTTCTAGACATTCACACACGCAATCAAACACTACCCTCCGCTCAAGCCTGAAGAACTCCTCTGGATTCTTATTTGACTCCATGTATTGATTCTCCAACTGATCGAAGAGATCTGGGGGTACTATCTTGTGCGCCTGACCTAGTGCAAATTCCTCCAACAATAATTCCGCATTGCTGATCATATCTCTAATATATTGTAACTGCCACGGGGACGACTCCTTTAAATTTTTAGAAGGATATAAGGTGGACAAGATATGTCTAGATATAGTCCCAACAGATACAGACGAAGCAGTATCTGATAACTCCACATCTCCTTCCATTGGGTGAGATTTCCTGGCAGAGCTCCAATCTGTTACTTCGTCAGATTCAACTGAAAAACACCGCAAGCCACCTGACGTTTCAGTTTATTCTGATTAGAACGTGAGATGATGCATGACAAAATTTGTAACAGGTGACACTATGATGTGAACTAATTAACTTAAAAGAAAAGACACGTGTAAGTTCATCTCTTCTACACTAAATGCGTATATTGCCCTTTGGGACAAGATATGTGCTGTGTAATGGGCATCAGTAGGTCTGATATATGAAGGGAAATATTCTGGCTACCACATTAAAGAAAGGTCCCCAAAAGCACTAAAAAAGGAGGGTTGAGGAATTTTCAAAGTCAGTGAAGTCTCTATTTCATTAGTTACTTTCTCCTATCCTACACACTTATGGCTTGTTTAGGAATGTGAAATTTGCCATATTGGAAAGTATTAAGAAAGAAATAGAAGCTAAACTTTTGTTCAATACTGCATATTGA